>NW_013952618.1:945538-947333 GCF_001266775.1 Austrofundulus limnaeus
ACATTACAAAATGTCTCAGTTGTAAATACCTGAAGAACTGTGACTTATGGATGTCAAATGTCTGTGCTGACTGTTCAAATGAGGCGAACTTATTGTCTATATAAAGATCATTTAGAGAAGTTATTCCCTTTAAACTCCAGGTATTGAAAACAGAGTCCATTAGTGAAGGAGCAAACATATGGTTATTTGACACTGGAGCAGACAATAATAATTCTGTACTTTTAAGCAATCTCCTGCACTGATTCCAGATTTTTATTGTGTGAGTTACCACCGGAATAGARGTATAAGTTGAGATGGGTTGATTAAACGGTAACCGGGAGCAAAGTAAAGCAGAGAGAGAGCTCGCCGTAACTGATTTCCTCTCTAGATTTATCCAAGTAGGGACAGGGTCGTTGTCTCTCAACCAGTACAGTAAGGCTCTAATGTTGGCCGCCCAGTAGTAATRTAAAAAGTTGGGGAGTGACAAGCCACCAAGACCATGGGGTAACTGTAACATCTTACTGGCTATACGTGGATGCTTTTTATTCCAAATAAAGGACGACAATTCACTATTTAATTTTGTAAAGAAAGTCCTGGTGAGGAACACTGGCACGTTCTGAAATAGATAAAATAATTTGGGCAATATTGTCATTTTGATCACGTTGATTCYACCCCCCAAGGATAGAGGCAGTGAAGCCCATGTAGCGATGTCCTTCTTAAGGTTCACCAGGAGGGGCAGAAAGTTTGCAGTATAGAGATCTTTGTGACTGTGAGTAATCCAAATACAAAGGTATTTAAATTTGGTTGAGCTAATTTTGAAAGGAACTGGACCCGTATGCTGCTCTTCTATTGGAGTCACAGGCATCAATTCACTTTTTTGAAGGTTAACCTTATACCCAGATATGTTTCCGAACTTTTGAAGTAAAAGAAGTAACTCAGGAACACTAGACAAGGGATCTGAGATATAAAGAAGACTATCGTCAGCATATAAGGAAACTTTATGTTCAGTGCCAAACCGATTAATACCTTTAATCTTAGGGTTGTTCCGTAAAGCCACTGCGAGTGGTTCAATCGCTATTGTGAATAAGAGTGGCGAGAGTGGGCACCCCTGCCTCGTACCACATTCCAATTCAAAATAGCTGGATAGATTACTGTTAGTGCGTACTGCTGCCATTGGCAAGGTATATATCAGCTTCTCCCATGAAACAAATTTAGGGCCGAAGTTAAACATCTCCAAGGTCTTAAAAAGATAGTTCCACTCCACCCGGTCAAACGCTTTCTCGGCATCCAGCGAGATTAAAATTTCATTGCAGTTGTGACCGGGCAGAGCAGAAGTATACAGCACATTAAACAACCGCCTGATATTAAAGAAGGATTGACGATTTTTAATAAAACGGGTCTGGTCAGGCGTAACAATTGTGGGGATAATCTGTTCGACTCGTTTTGCCAACATCTTTGAAAGAATTTTTACATCAGTATTTAAGAGCGATATCGGGCGATATGAACTACAGCTCAAGGGGTCTTTATCCCTCTTTAAAAGCAAGGAAATTACCGCCTGACACATAGACAGTGGCAATAATTGTGTAGCTAAGGATTCCTCAAAAACTGATAACAACAGGGGAGAAAGTAGATCCGAAAATTTCTTAAAGAATTCTGCCGGGAAACCATCTGGTCCTGGAGATTTTCCATTTTGCATGTTTTTAATTGCAGAGTTTATCTCAGCTAAAGGGAGATCTCTTTCTAACTCGTTGGATAGATCAGAACTTAGTGAAGGGATTTTAATATCTTTAAAAAAATCATCCAATTCAGTAGGGTT
>NW_013952618.1:948333-950812 GCF_001266775.1 Austrofundulus limnaeus
TGTGGCATTCACCAATGTTTTCGTATTCTAAGATTTTTTTCAGATACGAACAAAATTCACGAGTGGTCCAGACCTGTCGTATATTYTACGAGCAGTCAGTCTGCTGTTATCCAGATGAGTTTTCTTCACTAAGAACTTTATATTTCATTATTTAGAAAATATTTCGAGTTGAAAATAAATCACACTCCATAATTATGTTGACAATAGCTTATTCTGTTTGAACTGGAATTAGATTTTAACGACATAAGTTAAATTGTCTTTTAATGCTGTTGTATAACACTACAATATTAATATGAAGATCACAAACCAAAAAAAATTTAATTATGCATTAATTGAAGTTTGGAGATGTTTTAAAATTCATCTTTTCAGAACGGCATCTGTCACTTGCGACCGCTGGGAGGGGGGAGACGGGCAGGCGGTGCGCAACCACCCTTCTTCTGAATAAATGTAACGACAGTAACACAGTTGTTTACACTTAAACTAAGAATAGTTGACCAAAGAAAAAAACGGAGCTGGACTAGAGAGAGATGAATATGATTTAGATTTTTATTTCTGTGACCGTAACGACCCAGGAGACACGACATTAACAACACATTTCATTCCTTTAAGCAGCTCATCAAATTCCACATGACGCTGCTAAAAAKAACAAATTTTCTTTTCTCGATCTCGGAGAGCAGGACTTCAATCTCCGAATTCGTTAAGTTCTTAATTTTTTACTTTGCAATGTCATTCATGAACGGGCACGTCCGGTATGTGGAGCAGGAAACGTAGCCTTATATGGTGTTTTTGAGGTGGTAATTATGTTAAATTACCTCTCCGTGTGCACGARCAGCTGATGCAAACAGGTGTAATTCATCATGCTTACGCAGCTCATTTACACACTTTTCATGAAGATAGAAGAGTTTGTTGGATCTGACGTGACATGTTCGTACGAACCCTTCGTACGAACAAAAGTAAGAGAAATTTAGGATGAGAATACGAACATGTTCTTCCATGAGGCCCATTGTCCCTTCTATCCTGTGTGTAAATTGAATATCTATTCACAGGGTAGGTTTATTTTTTTAAGAAAATCAATGACATTTCTAATACAGAAAAACTAGAACATATATATTTATATTTACACACACGTTTTATTTTTATATCCCCGTGGGGACCGTGGATTGACTTCCATTCATTTTCTGGTAATTTTATAGCCTAACCCTGACCATTTATCCTAAAACTAACCTAAACTCGATTCACACCTTGGTCCTGAACCATAGATTTTAAATCAATTTTTTAATTTAAAATAATGATTTTATGCAGCAAATTAAACCGATTTTATAAAGTTAAAGATAWTTTTTGTTATTTTACATAGTACAGTGTTTCACCTACCACCTGGTTCTCAAAATTATTTCAAATCATTTAGGGTGTGATAAAAAAGTAAAGTTTCCTGCAGGGGGGGGGGGGGTCCTCCTGATCAAATCCATAAAAAAAGGTAAAGAAAATCATGAATCACTGAGGTGTGGACATCTGGGATGTACATGCAATCAGACAAACACAATCATTACAGACAATCATCATCTAAAAGAAAACACTTTTTGCCATCCGTAACACCTGTATTGGAAGAGATTAACTGTAAAAATCCAATCTCTAAAAACAGAGTCAGCTGGAAGCCAGGCAAAGTCAAAAGAACCTGGTTTCTTAAAATAAAGTCAGACATGTTGGAAATAATTAATGAGGAAGATGAATCTGGCTCTAAATGTTGTGACTGAACTGCCCCAGTTTGACTCATATCAGTTCTYTGTAATATTTTTATGTCTTGGAGTTACAGAGTAAATGATCTGATGCCTCTGTAGTCATGTCTGAGTTTGGTGTACGAATGAGTGAGCTTTATTTTGCTGGTGAAAGTAAAAGTTTACACAGAGGTCAGCAGAAGTAAGAAAAGAGTTTGTGCCTCGTACAGTTTGAGCTTCGGTCGTTGGAACAAGCGTTGCTTTCTTTGTGACACTAACATTTTGAACCTGAATCTGATGAGATCAAACATTGTGAGCTTTTATTACACAGAGATTTCCTGATGAGTAAAAGACTGAATGTGGTTCACAGAACAACTGAATTGATTTAAACTGATTTAATTTTTAAAAAAGTGATTATGAAACTAAATTTTAGAATGAGCAGTGAGACATGTTCAAGCCATTTACATGTTTGAGTTTTGTGGGACAACAACTCATTTCTTTGCCAATTTGTCCACCAAGACACCCATGTGCTTGCTAGCTTCATATWTTTTTCCTCTGAGATTTGATGAGCATTAATATAAGCAGATAATATCAGTGAAATGCTGTTTTTCAAAATCAATCAGATAAACATAGAATATTGATTATGGTTTAGACAGAATTTCACACCTCCTGTTATTTGAGGTCCTACTTCCACAACGCACCAGAAGTTTGAAACTGGGAGAAAAAAAAAAGTTGTTGTTGGAGAGAGTGAGACTACCGCTATACAT
>NW_013952618.1:951243-952356 GCF_001266775.1 Austrofundulus limnaeus
GGGCAGTTGTTAGCTCTCTGCGAGTGTGCTTACACTACTTTGAAAATGCCTGACTTAATTTTGAGTTTTCTGGACCTTTCAAAGAGCAATCTGCAACAGGCAAACTACTGTTTACACAAGACCCCATTTCAAAAGATTTGAGCTATGAATTTAAAGTGGATCATATTTTGGAGCGCTGACATCTGTAGAAGTTTGTTATTAATGTGTACGCTTCTATTACAGGAAACAATTGCGAGCTGCCATCCTGTGTGCTTAATAAACTCAGTTTCTGGATTAGATTTGTGTTCAAAGAATTGTCTGTGGCTTTGCTCATCTTACATCAAGTAAAAACAAAATGAGATATACAAAAATATGGTTTGAGCCACAGCCTATAAATACAGAGGAAATGTTAATAAATATCAGAGCAGCATGTTTTCTTTCAGTGTAAAATTAGCAGCATGTATTCAGCAGGTGAAACCTTTGTGTGAAAATCCCACAGGTTAGAAGAAGCAGACAGGGTGTGAGGATAGTTGCAGCAAACTTTGGGGACAAAAAGTTATTATTCTTCTAAAAAAAGAACAAAATAGAGTTAATCCTCCTGCTTGCTGAACAAGAGTTTTCTTCTGTTGAATCAGAAAGGTTCTGCTGCTTCAGGGCTCTCAGACACCTGACAGTTACAGTAAAATAAGAAAAGCATGTAAAATTTTCTTTTTCTCAGATTGGAAAATTTTCTTGTCCTCAGTTTATAAATATCACTGCTGACAACAACTAAAAAACCTGAAGCAATACAAGTTGCACAATGCTCATCCCTCCAGAGTATTTATTGCAGGTACTACCACACCCCTTTTTTTGTTTGTTTATTCNCAGTGCATGCACCCTGGGGCGGTCAGAGTTCAACAGATTAACAAGTTTCCCATGATTGTTAATCCACATGGGTCTAAATTGTGTCTCTACATTCCATTTGGTACACTGACATGGAAGAAGAGCCCACTTGGTTAATGGTACCTCAACTACAGTTCTGATACCGCCTTGGTCGTGTCCTCTGACGACGGGTTCGTGGTCTGCTTGGTACAACCATGCAGCTCGTTTCCCTCGGAGCACTGTTGGTGTTTGTAGGACTCTCAGTCCGGCCTT
>NW_013952618.1:953356-953983 GCF_001266775.1 Austrofundulus limnaeus
GGTCTCCACTGGCTTTAACTACAGCATAGCCAGCCACCAAACCATTACCAATCCGGTAACACGATCCATCTGTCCAAAGCTCCAGATCGGCCTCCTTCAATGGAAGTGCCTTCAAATCAGACCTGAGCTTTGAATATTTCTCAGCCTCTTTCACACAGTCATGAGGTTCCCCATCCTCAGATGTAGAGAGGGTCTCAGCCGGATTCACAGTAGTACACCTTGCCAAAGTGACATCCTCCTGTTCCAGGAGTCTGTAGTAATCTCTCAACCTTGACGATGTCAAAGTGTACTTACCATGATTCAAAAGATTTCTCAGACTGTGATGAGTCAAAATGGTCACAGGGTAACCCATTGTCATGGCTGATGCCTTCTCATACATCAAATACACACCTACCATGGCCCGATAGCATTCCGATAGCCCCAACTCCACTTCTGAAAAAGCTGTGGAGTAATATGCTACAGGTTGTGGACTACATCCTGTACCCGTTGATTGACAAAGAACAGCACATGCAAACCTACCCCCAGCTGAGGTGGACACATACAACATAAAGTTCTTAGAGTAGTCTGGCAGAGCTAATGCTGGAGATTCCTGCAGTTTTTCTTTCAGTGTTTCAAAAGCTAAAGAAC
>NW_013952619.1:0-530 GCF_001266775.1 Austrofundulus limnaeus
TTTTTGTTCTAGAGAGAACCTCACTAAACTCCACTTCCAGACTGTAGCCATGAATGGACCAGCTCTCCTGCTGCTGCTTCTCACAGGTAACACTCTGATAAATCCAGACAAAACCAGTTTGAACTCGGTCCTGAGCTGTCTCCCTGTCTTGTCCCCAGCCTGTGTGGTCAGAGGAGGAGTTATTCAGTATCTGAATATGATCATGTGTGTTCAGCCTGATGTTAATTCTCTGGCGTACAGTGACTACGGCTGCTACTGTGGCCACAAAGGAACTGTGACTCCAGTGGATGAAGTGGACAAGTAGGAAACAAATAATTTCTATTTTAACCAAAGACTCTATTTTAAATGTTCTCCTCTTTCCTGCTTCATCTTCAGGTGCTGTCAGACTCATGGAAGATGCTATGAGACATTCAAAACGACTCCAGGATGTGAATCTACCTTTAAAAATCCTTTCCTCCTCATTTACAAATATAGCTGTGTTGATCAACAGGTGACCTGCTCAGGTAAGGATATGAGTTACTGTGGATTCT
>NW_013952619.1:5352-7400 GCF_001266775.1 Austrofundulus limnaeus
AAATATAACTTGTGTCACTTATTCATATAATATTTTTAACAAATGTTTTTATGTGTAATCCTGTTCATATATCTAAAAATAAATTACTTTATTTTTGAGAAATCCGACCAGGTCACAAGTTTTCATTTTCACATTCATGGCCAGAGGGATATTTCATAATTTCCTGATTCCTTTCTGCAAGATCTGGCTGGATTATTTTATGAAGTTAGGCTGGTCCTGAGCTTCATGGAGTAATTCCTACACCTTCAATTAAACTTGTTTTACTGCACAACATTCCTTTTGTGGGTTTAAAACTATTGAAATTTCATTTAGCCATTTCATTTAATCGTGTCGGCAAAAATCTCCAGAACCTGCCTTTAAAACGACTCCTCAAATAAAGAATTTCAATAGTCAGCCCTTAATCATGTCTATAAAGGACCGAGTTGTAGCAGAACATGTTCTATAACATATAGGAAAAACCATTGGAAATGTATTGCAAATTTTAGTGTTAACTGGAGTCGTGACAAAACCACATGACTGTTAAATAGATTAAAATGTGAAGAGTTGAACAACCCGTCCAGTACTGGATCTGAGCGAAGTTTTGCATGCTTTTTTTTTATTGCTCATGGCTGAAGCAAGCAAAGCCGTGCTGCTGTAAACCAGAAGTCCCGGTCTTATCAGCCGTGTTTCCACATGGTGTTCACTGAGAGCAAGCCCTCTCTGCTGTTCAAGAAAATGATGAACTCTCTAGGGAATTTACTTGACTTTAATTTCAGATGATGTGCTGTGGGATAATATAATTGTCAATTATTGAAAAGAGTCTAAATTAATGTAAGTCTATAAACGTACATAAATTTGTTACAACTTTACCACATTACAAGTACAAATTTACAAGTACAGTGGTGCCTTGAGTTTATCAAGTTTTAATTTGTCCTGAGATGGAGCTCTTAACTCAAGGTGTCAAATCAGTGTTCCCCATAGATATTGAAATGCCCTTAATCTCTTCCGGACCCCCCCAAAGAAACACTTTTACATGTTTTATATCAGTAAAATCATGAATAATAAATACATAACTTAATATATTTTCTACAATGAACTACAGTAGTTTAAGTACACTGTAAAAGCTACAGCTTCGACTGTGGAAGTGCTGAGCTCGTACTGCTTTGCTAAGTCGACTACACGCATGCCTATCTTGTTTTTCAATTTCTTTCTTCAGTTCAATGCACATCATCCGTTTCTTTTTCTCAGTGCAATCCTTTGCTCTCACCTTTTTTGGTCCCATAGTTGGCAAAAGCTGGTTTGTGAAATTTTATAAATTGCGAGAGGAACACAAACGCTTTGACCACGAGATAACTGCTTAAAGCTAATTGAGACGGTGAACTTCTATTGCGGTGTTCACTCCTGCATTCATGACACCATCTAGCGGTGGGGTGTGTGAAGTTCGCTCGTAACCCAAATTTTAGCTCTCAACTCAAAGCAAAAATATGAGATTGTTCCTATATCTTTTTTTGGCCACTTCAGTAGAAAACAAAACTGAATGTTTCTTAATTTCTGCATCAGTGGCCCTTTTTAATACTGTAGTAAAAAAGAAAAAGTAGAAGAGAAATATAACAGTAAAGACAGAAACCGATGGAAATTGTGTGACGTGAAATGAACACCAATAACAAAGGACATTATGAATATAACCCACTTTCTGTCAAAATGATGGATGACTCAAAGGTCAAGGGTCAAGCTGTGACCTCCAGGGTCAAGGTGTGACCTGTGGGGTCATGGGAAATCCCCCCTCTTTCTCCCCCTCCCATTACCCACCTTTAATTTTAACAGGTGTGTGACCTCTGAGGTCATGAGAAAAGTTCTCTAATAAAAGAAGCCATTGGAAAAGAAAGTATCTTTTGATTCTGACCATTACAAAGAAACAATAAGTAGTCCAACCCCACCAGAGCTTGCTAGCCAATCGGAAAAGAAGCAGGAGAAAGACCCCGCTCTCCCCAGAGACACTTTCCAGCTCATCCTGGGGGACACCGAGATGTTCCCAGGCCAGAGGGGATATATGATCAAGTCCTGGATTT
>NW_013952619.1:8400-10232 GCF_001266775.1 Austrofundulus limnaeus
GTACGAACCCTTTGTACGAACAAAAGTAAGAGAAATTTAGGATAAAAATACGAACATGTTCTTGCATGAGGCCCATTAATTCTATCACCACCAGTATTTGCTGTTGACAACTCGAACAAAATAAATGGTTGGAGTGAAGAGAAACAAAGCTGCAAAGGCTGCCAAGGATGCAAATGCGAAGAAATCTGCTCAGCATGCTCGAGAAGAGACGCCTGCAGCGAAGACACCAGTCGTCGCTTCAACATCTGCCACGGGCATGGATCCACCTGCTGCTGCTGCCGAGGCTTCATCTTCAATAACAACTTTGACAACTTTAAGCGAGGGTACCGCAGTCAAAAATAATTCTGTAGCTACAAAAGATGCCTCAACATCGACTGAGGACATGCATCTCATAACCCCTGTGGTAAAGAATGACCCTCTCGTTTGTGAAACCGCCGTTTCCATCTACCATCATTCTGACCGACAGGTCTACGCTCCCTGGAGAAGCACTTTCTACCTGTGCAGAACACAAATTCCTCCGCCTGAGCAGCTGCGTCAGGAGTGGTCTCTGGAACCGCATGGATTCTGTGGATCGTGGGGTTACGTTTTCAATTATGAAAGAGGCGAGCTAACCCTGTATCAGCTGGAGGAAGCAGGAGAATTGGAGCCGTTCACTCCGGTGGGGTTGCTGACGTACAACGACTGGGCGATACTGAAATTAATCGTCCCTTGCAAGTACTACACCACAAAGGCCGCCTTAAGCCGAGGAGAAAAAATTGAAATGTTACCTCCAATAGTGAAACGTGTCAGAAGGGCTCTTTTTCCAACCAGCGTTGAAATCGCCGAGAAAAAACTTCTCTTCAGCGCATTCTGGCAGACGAAAGAGTGCTTGACCGGCAAGTGGTCGTTCAGAGCTAGCATTCGCAAGTTTGATCACAAGATTCCCACTAACCTCTTCGTTCTGGAGTCTGTGAATTCAGAGTGCGGTGTCTTCAAAACTCTGCTGGCTATTCCGATCGAYGAATGGGTACAGAAATTGGATGAAATAGGAAAGAAGATCTCTGACCTGTTCCGCAGCTCTCGCTGCTGGAATGATATAGTGGCTGTGAAAAACACATTAACCTTCTGACCTCACAACGCTCTGCCTCCTGTGATGTCACGACGCTCCACCCCCCATGTGATGTCATAATGCTCCGCCCCCACAAGCCTCAGTTTTCCTATATAAGGAGAACAGGGGTTAAATACTTTTCCACTTCAACTCTACTCTGCAAACTCTGCAAACTCTGCAAGACGAGAAAGGAAGAAATCAACATGTCCGGACAGTCAAAACAGAACACTCTCGCATCCTGCTGGGGCATGTATGACGTCGACGTACCTAAAGGATGCAACGTGCTGTATTTCCCATCTTCACCTGTCGCTTATTCTCCATCCTCCGACTCTTCATCAGCTCCTTCTCTGGGCGAGGTTCTACCGATGGTCGCTCGTAGGAGAAGATCGAGGCAGCTAGCCTCCATCGCTGAGCAGAAGGCCAGCATCAAGAACTCAGCTAGCGTGCACAAGACCAGCATCGAGAGCTCAGCTAGTTCCTCCGTCAATCCCAGTGAAGGGGAACAGGAAATGGATAGCGTGCACAAGACCAGCATCGAGAGCTCAGCTAGTTCCTCCGTCAATCCCAGTGAAGGGGAACAGGAAATGGACGAACGCCCGTCCTCTTCCTCCGTTCAAAAACGTCACTGCAGGCACACCCGCCAACGAAGCTCTGCTGATACAGGTGAAGAGGAGCTGGAGATGGACGGACCTCCGGCCCGCCTTGAAGAACTTGAATGTGATTGCGGCATGAACAAAAGCCATGA
>NW_013952619.1:11232-25593 GCF_001266775.1 Austrofundulus limnaeus
CCCCCCCCCCAATGTTAGACCTAAAGTTACGCCCTTGGGATGTTGAAATCAAAGATGTGGCGGTATTTTACAGCCAACAACACACGCAGATACCTCGATGTTCTTCAAGACCTTCTGAATAGCTACAGCTGCAGTTTCCACTCCAGTATAAAGATGACCCCTATGCAAGTGAGTTCTGAAAACCCTCTCCAAATTTTACATAATCTTTACGGTGCTACAAAACATCGCAAAATCAAGTTGAACTTTAAAGTCAGAGACCTTGTGAGAATATCTAAACTGCGCGGGTTTTTTGATAAGAAATATGAACAAAGTTTCACAGACAAGCTCTTTACAATCTCTGAAAGTATTCCACACAGACCTCCAATTTATAAACTCAAAGATTATGATGGTGAATCAATTCAAGGATCGTTTTATGAACACGAGTTGCAAAAATTCAGACTGAACGAGGAGAAAACCTATCACATAGATAAAATTTTAAAACACCGCACGGTTGGAGGTGTACGGCAGGTTCTTGTTTCTTGGGAAAATGGCCTAAAAAGTTCAACAGCTGGGTCAAAGCCAGTGATCTTTATAATGTTTAAATAAGCGAGTGTCTGTACCATTTGCGTCTGTGCGCCGAAGAAGATGGAAGAAGGTTTTTACGTGACTCTGCCTTCTAACGCAAGTTTTGAAGTATTTAAAAATAACACGAGTTCCAGRTTTCATGTAGATTTAGCTCATCCGCTTAACTTAAAAGGCAATTGGCAGGTCGCTTTGACTGAAGTATCATATCCACATACTGTACGTGGTTTAATATTACACACAATCGTACTTTTTTCGAATGGAGAAAAAAAGACAATCAAGATGAAGTGCAAAGACAGAAATTCAGAAGCGCATATTTCCAGGAGATCAATCACCTTAAAACAGAGTTGGAAGCATTTTTCAGAAAAATAAACTCGGATATTTATTTATTTTTTAGTCGTATTCAAAAGAAAATAAAGTTTCAAGCAGTGGGGCAGTACCATTTAAGGTTTTTTGAACCTGTGGCATATATACTAGGGGTCATCCCAGGAGAATGGATCCTATTTGATCAAAGAGCGGCCCCTTATCCCGCAGATATGAAGTCAGGATTTTATCAGCTCTACTGTTACAGTGACGTCATTACTTATCAGATTGTCTGTGATGGAAGCGATCCGCTTTTAAGAACAGTTCAAGTAGAAGGAACTTACGGGGACGTAATTACACGCACCTTTAACTCCCCGGATTATCTGCCTGTCTCTAAAAAATATATTGAAACTATTCACGTGGAAATAAAAAAATGACCAGAATGTTCCTGTAATATTTACATAAGGAAAAGTCATAGTGAAGCTTCACTTTCGCCCATCGCCTCAGTGATTGAAATCAGATTTTATGGGACTGAACCGCTGGCGAGGAAATGTTTTAAATTCCGTACGCCTTCACCTTCGGCTTACATTTCGGACTTGAAAGCAAACGAGTGCTATCATCATCATCATCATCATCATCGTTCAGATAAAAGCCAAACAGAACCAGTGAGTGGGCGGATTTTGTTTACAGCATTTTAAACCAAAACTACTTTAGAAAAACAAATGAAAAAATAGTTTATGATCAAAATCGCTTTGTTCATTATTATGTAAGCCAGGCAGGACATTCTCTGCCGGGATTTTTTTAAGCATCTGTTATGTACAGAAGAGGAATTGGTTCGCTCTTTTCAAAATTATTCCGCTACGTCTCTCCGATGATAAGAGAGTTTGCCCTCGTTAAGCCACCTGAAAAAAGCTGCAACAGGCATTGCCTCTGACGTGATCGGAAACATCATGACAAAAATGACTCGCAGCCCTGATGCCCAAGAAGGGTTGAGCATCATGATTCTCTCCAAAAGACCCAAGAAACGCCCTCCGGGTAAAAGGGTCTGGTCCGTTAAGAAGGAAGTGAAGAAAAGAAAGAAATCAGTCGACAAAAACAAGCACAAGAGACGGAAGTCTGCACCCGGCTCTGATATATTTTAATCAAAGAGAGATGGCTTTATTACACAGCAAATCGCAAGAAAGTACTTTGTCCGAATTAGACCTCTTTACACCTCCCATGACGCAGCTGTCCATTGAGGACAAAATTTTTACTGAAGTTTTACCAATAGCATCTTTGACGGATGCTAGTCCTATTGAATTTTATCTCCCTGGGGATGGTGAAAAATATACGGATTTGTCTGACACTCTCCTTTATCTAAGAGTGAAAATCACCAATGCAGACGGTACGGACATAGCGGCTGATGTGGATACAGGGTTGGTGAATTATCCTCTAAACACAATCTTCTCACAGTGCAACGTCACCCTCGGGGACCGTCTGATCTCGCAATCCAGCGCTATGCACCCTTACCGTGCGATCATTGAGATGCTGGTGAATTTTTCCCAGGCTACCCTAAACAGCAAGTTCAGCGCAGGTCTGTTTTACAAAGACACAGCAGGTGCAATCGATTCTTTTGTCGCTGTTGACAGGCCGAACTGGGGATTTAACAAAAGAACAGCTCATACCGTTGAGTTAAATGAAGTACTTCTTCTCGGCCCCATACACACTGATATTTTTTTCTGTGAGCGGTTGCTTTTGATTTCTGTGGATCTGCGAATTAAACTTTCCAGAGCAAGTGATTCGTTCTGTTTGATGGGACAGTGCAATTCCACCTTCAAATTGCGTATTTTGGGAGTGTCACTTTTTGTGAAAAAAGTTTCCGTTTCACCGGCTGTTCATCTAAGGCACGCCACTGCTCTCATGAAAGCGAATGCTTTATATCCTCTGTCACGAGTGAATGTTAAAACATATTCCATTCCTGTAAATTCAAGAATCTGCAACCTGGAGAATATTTTTCTGGGCTTTATTCCCCGTTTGGTTATTCTGGCGTTGGTGAATCATGATTCTTTTACAGGTAGCAGAGAATTATCTCCTTTTAATTTTCGAAATTATAATTTGGAATATGTTGTGCTAGTCAAAGACGGACGCCAGTTCCCAGCAAAGGCCTTTCAGCCGGATTTTGCCCAGAACATTTCAGTCAGGGAGTATTACAACCTCTTTCTGGCCACCGGACGACACCTGAAAGATTTCCCTCTGAGCATAAGTCGTGAAGATTTTAATGAGGGATACTCTCTTTTTCTCTTCAATTTAAACGCAGCAGAGGATAACGACTCCCTCTCCCCAATTTCTAACGGCAATTTAAGACTGGAAATGCGATTCAGAAAGGCTCTTCCAAACACTGTAACTTTAATCGTCTATGTGTGTTACGATTCTATTCTAGAGACTAACGCAAAACGACAAGTGCTGGTGGATTACTATTAAAAGTCTGAAAAGGAAAAAAACATAATAAATATGAATAATCAGATTGAAAGCATCCTGCGTTACCTGATCAGAAAGCATTTTTGTGGCGTTTGGGCCTCCGATCAGCTGCAGTTATTATCAAATGAAATATAAAGACCTGCATATTTTATAGTATAATACATGCATCTCATCTGCCTGGAGAACATTGGCTCGACCTTACTTTGGAGGAAGATGGAAAAGATACGGATTTCCCCCAGAATTTATTTATTATCCTCGGAGTATCGTGAACTTTTTGAAATTGCATTCTTCAGAAATAATTTATCACAATTATCAGCTACAGAGCACCCATTCAACCGTGTGCGGACAACATTGCATTTTTTATTTATGTCATAAAGCCTCAGGACTTTCCCTGCGTCAGATTTTAGCCAAGTATAATGATGATGTGTGTAAAAATGATGCCATGGTGTTTAATTTTGTGAAAAATATCACAAATGTAAAATAAATCATAACAGTGATGTATTTACTCACAGTACATGCAGTTTGCAAATCTTTATAGATAGTCATGGAATTTGAGTGAATACTGCAAATTTGATTTGTTTTTGTTTTCTCTGTTTGTGTATTGAATGTTTTTTATTAGTTTTTTTGTCTCTGTTCATAATAAAATGTTTAGTTTAGTTTTCCTTTTGTTTTCTCTGTACATAATAAAATGTTATGTAAACTTGCGATAATAAAGGACTTAAAACTTTCACCTTGAGTAAACAATTTAATGAGCATAAAAAAGTACACAGCACGATTCATTTTCTCACAAAGATTTAAGAAAATGTGACCCATTTTGGGGGAATAATTTTTTTGCGAAGAGAAGTTTTTGTAGCGCCTTCTTCTGAATGAGGTCTGATCCAGCGTGATGATAAAATTGTTTTCACCGGCTTTCTCATCCCTCCCTTTTTCACACAGAGCTGGAGGAGCAAAGACAGCTCGCTCCCCCCTCCCTTCCTCCTTGTGACAGCGGAGCGGTGTCACACACAGTCAAGAGTTGATTGTTCTATTCTTGTGGGGACTTTGCATTGACTTCCATTCATTTACCGGTCATTTCTACAGCCTAACCCTGACCCACCAACAGAATTTTCCCCAACGGGGACCAGGCTTTTCCCCCATAAGAAAGAGTGGGTCCTCACCACCACCTATGTTTACCGGGAAAATGGTCACCACCAGGCTGCAAAAAACCATAGGCACACACACAGGCTGTGCACGTTGCGTTGAGCTGCCTTCTGCAGCATAAACAACGAGTTACAGGCTACAACTGGAAGAGGTAAGACTCCTCTGATAAAAAAAGACTCCTCTGATAATGTCCAGCTTTTGGTAAAACTGTAGTCTTTACAAAGAACCAGAAAATAAATCAAAATTTCCCCACGACACAGTTTTTTCTACCAAAACTTAGTGCAGTTATTTAGTCCAGGTGATCCATTAATGTTAGCTATAATTTAAGTTCAGTGATGAGTTTAAATATATTATTGAGGAGTTTTTAATCAGTTAAACTGTATTTTAATGACAAGAATAAGGAAACTGAAGCTAGTAAATTACAGAAATTGGTCAAATCAAACATTGAAAGTAGTACTGCTTGTATTATTAGCAAGAACAAAATGTTCATTTTTTTAGAGTTTCAGTATTTTCTGCATAAAAACTGCTTCATGGGCAGAGAACTAACTTTTAACAATGGGATCATGGAAAGAACAATTGGTCATCTATTCATGTTATTTCATGACATTTGCTGAATCCTTCCTGAGAGATTTTTTGGTCTGGCACCAACAGAGCTCCATGCAGCTTCACCCTCAGAAGCAGCTTCCATCTCCTCTCCATGTTGATCTCTCCTCTCAGCCTTCTTACCCATTTTAACACATGTTGAGTTCTCCAAAGCATTCATCTCTTCCAAACGATGAATCTTGAGCTCCAACACCGTCACCTTTTGGAGAAGCTGGAAGAAATCCTCTTTGGAAAAGTAAGGAGGCATCTTAAAGCTTTTCTGTACTCACTCTCAGCAGCTGATGTTTCAAAAATCTTCTCAGGTTCTTCAACAGCCAAATATAAAATCCATTGTTCTCTGCTTATTCAAGATCATCCATCACACCTGTAGTGCACCACCTGTGTACTACAAAACTGAACTGTGTTCTATGAAACTAGTTGATGGTCAAACTGTACTCCTGGTGAGTTTAAAGAGCTGCTAAAGTACATAGTATAATGCAGGTGAACATCATATAGGTGTGATTGAGTACACATTATTGCACCACAGCAGAAACATTTACTTTGTTGTTTATGAAGTGTGAAGAGGCAGGTTTTGATCGGTGAATACAAAATACAAAAATATTACATGCTAGTGCTACATCTTTGTCTAATTTTTTATACGTACAAAAATTGGGCCGGTCTTGGCCATTAAACTCCCGGGCTGAAACGTTTCCCCACTCCGCCCCTGCCCTGCTCCAAACCAATTTCATCTTGCTGCTGGTGCATTTTAATAGTTTCACTTTCTCTCTGTCCTTGCTTAACAAGTGTGAGAAACCTCTGCAACAGCACCTCATACAGTTCTTCTTTGCTTTTTCATGGGGACTCATTCCAGATTGATTTAAAATCTCACGCATCTTCATGTCCAATTCATTTTCAGCAGTCTGACGGATTGATGTTTCAGGTTGAGTCAAACGTGTCAGCTGATATGGTGAGACTAGAAACATTTTCTGAGCAGTCTAAAGAGCCATTGTCTTCTGATTAATCCAGCCACGAGTTCTCCTAAGAGTGGCACTACTGCGGCCAGTAAGGGTAGCAGGCCTCCTCACTGAGATGTCAGGGCTTTTTGTTTACGTTTTAAAGCAACCTTTTTGTCAGCCAAAAGTTTGAAAAAATTTTTCTTTTTTCAAATTTCTGTACTGCGAGGGGGAGAGACGAATGTTGCCTTTTGAAACATTCAGAGCGATCTCACACAGAGTCTGTATAAAATCTGGTGAACTGTGGGTGAGAAAATCTTTTATTTTCTTTGGCGTAGATCTAAAAAGAGCTTTAAGCAGGTGCGCATTCCTTTTAAGGCGAGCTGACATGATGACTTTGGAGCATAAATCGTGAGCAACTGATCAGGGAATATTCCTGTTCGCAGTCTGTATCGATCTGGGCAGTGTGGGGTCATGTCCGCTAATAAATATCCATACGGAACCTTTGTCGCATCTTCAAAACTCTCCAAGAAAAAACCTTTTTGTGATGGAAAAATCTGACAAGCCAAAATGCCCACTTGTAACTTCTCTCTTGGATTTTTAAACAGAACCAAGTAATTACAATTTAAACTTATTGTCCGATTGTGTTTACCTTGATGAAATATATTCTGTGTAAGCATGATAACGCTCATGTTTTTATGATGTCGATACTGGGTGAAAATTTTAACCACTTCTAAATGAGCAGACGCTTGATACATCACATCATCCAAGATAATCAGGTGACTCTGGTAAGGAGGAAACAAATCTTCATCTTGGAAAGAATTAGGAAGTCCGTAAACAAATTCAATGTTTTTATTCACCTTCTTCAGTTCATCATACATGGGTTGAAAAGACATATATATCCACACAATATTCTGAGGAGAAGAATCCAACACGTGGTACATATTTTCTAAGACACTCTTAACAAAAAAAGATTTTCCACAGCCGCTGGGGCCACTAATTAACATAGCAAAAGGACATCGGTTCAGAATATTCTCAAATTTGCAAATATCAGAAAATGTTATAGGCGTCTGATCTGTAAAGCCGGCTTGATGTTGTAAAGTTCTGGCAAAATTTACAGCCTCGACATCTGTTAAATGCGGATTGTAAGTGTGCGATAAACTAATCGCGAAACATAATTGATCATTTCGTTCAGGGACAACGAAAAGATGTTTTCTCTTTTTATTTATTAATTCAGCATCCAAAGATTTTTCAACTTTCCGCTTGATTCCTCCCCTCGGATTTTTAACAATTTGAACGATGAATTCCAAATCACCGTCTGAATCTATTTGTCCATTGGGCTGTATTAAACGGTGCAGAAAATCTGTAAATTCAGGTAAAATGTTGCTTGGATTTTCATCGACGTGGAAAGTAGCATAATGGGAAACGTTTTCACCGGATAACTCAATCGGAATGAGGTCATTTCTATGGGATAAAGATTCAACACTGTCTGTGAGATTTGATAGAATACTCATAACATTTGTGTAATATTCGGCTAAATTCGGTACATTATCTGAACGAGGTGTAAAAAGCCATTGTCGAATTTCACAGTTATTAAATCGTTCACGAGTAGAAATTTACGCATTTTGATTCTGTTCCGTTGAGGGTCCTGCTTCGTGTTGATGTTGAATCTCTTCTGAAGGCACAGCCCCAAATCTGAGTACGAATTGATCAAGCTCCTGAAGAGCATTTTCACTCTGAGAAGTATTTATTGAAGAGTTTTCATCTGCCTGGATTTGAAAAAAATAATTTTGCATAGGAAGATCTGATACAGCTTGGTCTAAAAGTTGAAAATATTCATCGGTCTGAGATCTCTCATCCGAATGAGTCTCCTGAGAAATTATCTCATCAGGAGAATTATGTGTGAAGTTTACAGGCAAAGGGATTTCCCGTAATCTGTCTATTTCAGCGTGTAAATCGTAAAGAGAAAGTTTTGAAATTTCTTCTTCTAAAGTGTGGGAAAAAAATCCACAGTTTGCAGTCTTTCATTTAAATTAGTTTCCTGAGAAATGATCTCATCAGGAGAATTTTGGAAAGAGTTTACATTGACAGGTAACGGAATTTGTCTTAACTCATCTACGGCTGATTGAAGGTGATTTATTATGTCAAGTGACAAAGGAGGTTCGGACATTTTTCTAGGTACAACGAGCAGAAAAAAATCTTACAATTCGTCCAACTAACCATTTTTGCTCAAGATGTCAACAGCAAATACTGGTGGTGATAGAATTAATGTGAAGACACTGTAAGAAGAATATATAAAGGAATAGAAATCCCACCCATCTTTTCTGATTGGTTAGCAAGCTCTGGTGGGGCTGGACTACTTATTATTTCTTTGTGATGGACAGAATCAAAAGACAAATTCATTCTATTCCTATAGCTTCTATTATAAGAGAGTGTTTCTCATGACCCTGGAGGTCACACACCTGTTAAAGTTAAAGGTGGGTAAAGGGGGCATTTAGTTCAATTCATTCAAACCATTCTCAATGGACAGAATCAAAAGACACATTCTATTCCTTTAGCTTCTATTATAAGAGAGTGTTTCTCATGACCTCAGAGGTCACACCTGTTATTATTAAAGGTGGGAGAGGGGGTGAGAGGGGGGCTTTCCCATGACCCCAGAGGTCACAGCTTGACCCTGACCTTTGGGTCATCCATCATTCTGACAGAAAGTGTTTTTTGACAAATATTGTTTTTTAAAGGCTAATAATACTACAATCATTTCTCCTGTATAAACTGATAAATTGTCAGTGATTCTTTTACCTACTTTTATTTGAAATTCTGGAAATATAAATGCAACTCCTATTTTCTCTGTTGATTTTGAAGCATCTGTGCATATTTGAATGTACTGATAATAACTGTTTATATAATCCTGGACTGTATGTGAGTTGAAAATGTATGATATATCTATTTTCTTTTCCATTAATGTCAAATCAACTGTAGCTTCTGGTAGAATCCAGGGTGGTATTACTGACAGCGGTAACATTGGACTTATTGTTAGATTATGTATTTGATATTTCTCTGCTTCCTCTTGAATCGCCCACCCAAAACTACCTGTCTGTCTTTTTCCTTTTCCCCAGCATGTACTTAAAATGTCTAGTGTTGGGTGATCCGGATTATTGCTTTTTAAATTTAGCCAGTAGTTTACCATCATTTGGTTTCTTCTCAGGTCTAAAGGTAATTCTCCCATTTCGACTTCTAATGATGTTGGTGTGGTCTTAAATGCTCCGGTACAAATTCTTAATGCTTGGTGTTGAATAATTTCTAATTTCTTTAGATGCGTTTTTGCTGCTGAACCATAAACTACACTTCCATAATCTATAATTGATCTTGTTAGCCCAGTATAAATATTTTTAATGCTCCTTTGTCTGCTCCCCAATCACTGCCAGCTAAATATCGCATTATATTTAATACTTTTTTACATTTGTCTGTTATTTTTTGTATATGGATATTCCATTTAATTTTTTCATCAAACTAAATTCCTAAAAATTTCATTAATTTCACTTGTTCTAATTCTTGATTATATAACTTCAGTTTTATTTCCTGTCTAATTCTTTTCTGTGTGAATAACACGACTTTAGTTTTTTCAACAGAAAACTTAAATCCCCATTTGAATGCCCATTTTTCTATTTCCTCTATTATATTATGTATTTTCTTACTAATATATTCTATATTCCTACCTCTTTTCCATATAGCTCCGTCATCTGCAAACAAGGAACAACCCATCTCTTTTTCAGTGTCTGTAAATATATCATTTATCAATATTGAAAATAATATTGGACTAATAATGCTCCCTTGAGCTATGACACATTCATGCGCATCCAGAATTTTGAAACAAACGTTGTCTGAATGGAATATACTGTATGTTGACATAAAAACTTGATGTGTGTGTGTGTGTGTGTGTGTGTGTGTATGTGTGTGTGTATATACATATATACATATACAGTATATACTGAACAAACTTTTGTTTTTGCTTTCATTTTTTATGAGCTGAACTGAAAGATTTAAGACATTGTCTGTGTACACAATAGACATTCTTCCTTCAATACTGTCAAATCTGTGTTACTGAGCTCTTCTCCTTTGCCAAGATAATCCATCCATCTCACAGGTGTGGCGCATTAAGATGCTGATTAGACAGCATGATAATGGTCTGAACTTATAGCACCTTATCAAATCCCTGCAGACTCCAAAGCACTTTACACTTCAATCCCTCATTCACACTGATTATGGTAGACCAGTTGACAGAGGCGAGGTGGCACCATCCACCAGCCCCACTAAAGCAGGTGAAGTATCTTATCTAAAGACACAACAACTGAGATGGAAATGGCAACCAGATACAGGACAAACCCACTAACCACTCTGCCACATTTACTTTAGGCTGGCCACAATGAAAGGCCACTCTAAAATGTGTGGTTTATTACTGTATCAGCAGGTCCGGGGTTGTCAGTAAACCAGTCAGTATTTGATGTGAGCACATCTAGAGTTGATCAGGTTGTTGATGAAGCGATCTACAATCTGACAGTTCTTACCTTTGCTCTCTCTGCTCCATGTTCAGTGTGGTGCTGATGATACCAAACTGTCTAGTGGCTGTATGTTCCTTTTAAACAGACTGAATGGTCGTTGCTCCTGTGCTAATAATTAAAGTCAAACAATAACTTTTAAACATCACTGAAATGCAAAGAAGAAAAGATAATTTAAGGTAACAACAAATCTTAATGAAACGAAATTCCATTTGTCGGAGTTCCTGATCTTTTCCCAGTAGTAATCAATGGATCTTTGGTTCTGAGAGCAGTAACCTCACTATGGTTCCACACAGAGCACCCCCAGCTGAATGAAGGAGTCGCCAGCTGGAGCATCTTCCAGCACCCTTGCTAAGGACTTAAAAAATGCAAGATACTCAACACATAGGCACAAACAATCCAGAGAGCACTCCCCCCAACCCCACCCAAACATGCAGGGAAGCTACCCTCTCATCTACTAGGACAACTCCAATGCACAGGCACTAAGTTGGAGGGCCAAAAGTAGATTCACACCAGCTCTGCGCCTCTCATCAACTCCACAGTAGAAAAAGTTCCAGCCCTTCTCGAAGAGAACTTCTGAACCCCAACTACTCCTTCCCCACCAGAGAAGCGACGTTCCAGGTCCCAAGAGCCAGCTTTGGTAGGCCAGGGTCAGAGCGCCAAGGTCCCCACCTTTGGTCACTGTCCAAGACTTCATGCACCCGACTCATACAGCCCCTCCTGCAGGTGGTGGGCCCACAGGAAGGCAAACCCATGTTGCTTGATCGGGCTGATCCCGACTGGGCCCCATGGATAAAGACCCAGCCACCAGGCCTGGCTCCAGGGTGGGGCCCTGGTAACCCAAGTGTGGGCCAGGGACACTGAGCTTCTTGTTTTTCTACATCCATATGAGTGTTTTGAACCACTCTTTGCCTGGCCTGTCACCTAGGACCAATCTGCCTTGAGAGACCCTGGGGCAATTTCGATTGCATCTGACAGTATAGCACTTATGATCATTCCTCCACCATGACAGGGTGATGATTCAACTGAGTTAATTTTCTTTTTCTTTATTTTACTTGACGAGAGCAAAACGTAAATTTGACCGTGACAGTATCTCTCCTAAATGTTCTTTTATGAGGTTCTGTGATCTTCCTACAAATCCAGACCTCTTTCTGAAGACCAACCTGTCAGATCTTTGGTCACCAGGTCTGATTCTGCTTCGTTAAATTTTCAACAGAACAATAATGAAATGGACTGACTTCTTTCCCAAAAATGTGCTCATGTTGATAAAAAGGTTTCACATTAAGGCTTCAGTTAAGTTTATAGAAATAAGAAAGATTGCGGTTGTAGAGAAACAAACTAAAAAAATGTGATAAAAAAGGAACTTGAGTTACAGATTGGTTCTAGTGAGTTCAGCACCAGGAAACCGTTAATTTATAAACAGTAAGTATAATAAGTATCAAGATTGTGAAAGAAATATAGACACTGTGTCTTAGCAGCAACCATAGAAGAGGTCAGGTCATTATAACTTCCAGAAAGGACTCAGATTGTGAGTCCTATCTGTCCTATTGTAGTCTGTAGTAGGACTGTAATAGGACTGTAGTCCTATTGTGTCAGATTGTGTTTGGTTGACTACGTATAAGCTGACGTCACACTCTGGCACTAATGAACTCCACCCAGGATCTAAAAGCATCATAAGTTTAATAGTTTAAAGTTATTTAAATATCCTGACACTTCAAAGCAATTTTCATTTTCTGAAATTTCATAGAGTGATGTTTTGATTACACTCCAATCTCTAAATGGCTCACATGCATTTGACAAATATAAGATAAATATGGATTTCTTGAAAATGCATGCCAACACTTTTTACCATTGTTTCATCATTTGCTTAATTTATGTATTGTGCAGTCTATTTTTCCTGATGCCTGGAAGTTTGCTCAGATTACTCCCATTTTTAAATCTGGTGATCCAACAGAAGTTTCAAACTATCGGCCAATTTGTGTTCTTCCTATTTTTCTGAGTTACTTGAAAAAACATTATTTAATCAACTACTTCAGCATCTAGAAGCTAATAATATTCTAGGCAATAGCCAACGTCAAGGTCAACCATGTCTGCATAAATTTTATTCACTGAACAAATACATGCTGCTTTGAACAAAGGTCAAGTAACTGGTGCTGTATATATTGATTTTCGTAAAGCATTTGACAKAMTTGATCATTATACTCTCTTACAAAAGCTGATTTCTTTTCAACTTTCATCATCTGCAATACAAATGTTTTCCTCTTATTTGACTGATAGGTGTCAGGTTATGAAATGTGGAAGCTATGTGTCCGGGTCTCTGCCCTGTTCCATGGGAGTTCCACAGGGTAGCATACTGGGCCCATTGCTTTTCCTATTATACATAAATGACCTTCCAAAAATATTGAAGTATTCAAATATTTTAATGWATGCTGATGATACTGTTCTTTTTTGTCTGATTTCAATATTGAATCTATTAATAGTCAGTTACAAGCAGATCTTCAGACATTTCATGGTTGGCTTCAAGATAATCTTTTGTCAATTAATGTTAAAAAAAACTGTGCGTGTATTTTTCCTCACCCAGGAGACATTTCAATATAACAAATCAACTCACTTTTTTAAACAAACCCCTTGATATTGTCACTACCTACAAATATCTTGGAATTACTTTGGATTCTCATTTGACTTATCGTGATCATGTACAGGTCTTAACTACTAAGTTGAAACAGAAATTATACGTTTATTCAAAAATTAGATTTAATCTGACATCTCCTGTTTCAAATATCTATCTTCATGCCATTATACTCTCAACCATGTCGTAATGTTTACCTGTTTGATCTCTTACAACAAATGAAATCTTAGAACCCATAGTCAGGCTCTACAACAGGGCATACAAAATTCATAAAAAACTTCCTGGTTGGACTCATCACTGTGCAGTTCTTTCATTGTCTGATGCCTTGACTTTTCAGAATTGTGTTTTGTGTAGTGGTATTAATTTATACTTTCAGATCTTCCAAGGTGCCAATTATGGAACTCTCTGTGCATTGTTGCCCAAATCAAATTCTGGAAGTGGTCAATCAACTAGATCTTTTACAAAAGGACAATTGATATTACCAACTTTTAAAAACTGTTACGGCCAGAGGTCTTTCTTCTATGTTTATACTATAGCATGGAATGACAGTCCTCAAAACATAAAGTCCATTTCAAAACTACAGCCCTTTTAGAAGAATCTTGTCTGCCATCTGCTGGACACTTTTTGTTGTGCTCATATTTAGATGGCCTATTTTGCAAATGCTGCCTTCCTGAAATTTGGTATGCTTGTTTGTCTTTGTGTCTATGGTGTAAAATGATGTGATTGTGAGACTGTATTTCTGAGTGTTTTATGTGCTGCAGAACAGGAACCTGCTGTAAAACAGCAATTATGCTGAGTCAGGCTTGATTTTTAGTAATCTTTTCCTGTTGAATAAATAACTCAAATCAAATCAAATGACTTTAGTCTTCATGATGTCAACATGATTGAAGGTTGTTCTTCGTAATAAAAGGCAAAAATACACATTGGGTTTTCCGGTCTGCTTGAAAAACCTTTCATTCTGTTTACTGGACTTGCTATAATGAAGTTAGTCTGAGGAATCTGTGTA
This sequence comes from Austrofundulus limnaeus, assembly GCF_001266775.1. Taxonomy (NCBI): domain Eukaryota; kingdom Metazoa; phylum Chordata; class Actinopteri; order Cyprinodontiformes; family Rivulidae; genus Austrofundulus; species Austrofundulus limnaeus. The sequence goes on from NW_013952619.1 coordinate 25,420, forward strand.
TAAGGAGAAGTTCGACTCAAGAAATCAGAACATAAGTTCTGATTCTGTGGACCCCACATGTTGCCCAATGAGCACTGGAGATAGATACCAGCTCCTCACAACCCTGCAAGGAACAGTGGGTACAGAACATGTATGTATGGTTCTGATCCACTTCAAGCTGAGTTCATATGGAGG
>NW_013952619.1:33638-46836 GCF_001266775.1 Austrofundulus limnaeus
GAATGTACGCTTGTTCCACCACCTTCACAATCCAACGCGCGAGACGCTGTTTGGAAAGGGCCTGCCCCTTGCGTGGCCCTGCATAGCAAACAAACAGACTATCAGACTGCCGCAGAGAAGCTGTCAGTCTGACATATGCTTCCAGTGCCCGAACAGGGCAGAGAAGTTCATCAGGCCCACCTGTGTCAAAGCGAGCCAGCTGGAGGGGCACAGAATGGCTCGCAGATGAGGCCACCTTAGGAAGAAATGTCACGTCAGGCCAAAGAGTAATGCCAGAGCCAGCTGGGTTCTAACGGCAACAGGACTCATGAACAGACAGCGCATGTAGTTCACCCACCCGCTTCGCCGAAGCCATGGCAAGGAGAAAGGCAGACTTTTTTGACAAATACTCAAGGCTCACCTCCGCCAAGGGCTCAAACGGGGGAGATTGCAGTGCAGTGAGGATGAGAGAGAGGTCCCACACAGATACGACAGGGCGTAAGGGAGGGTGCAGGCGCCGGGCACCCCTCAGAAACAAAGAAACGTCCTTATTACGGCCTATTGTCTCACCATCCACCACCACATGCCAACAAGAGATGGCGGCCACATAAACTTTCAGAGTGGACGGAGACCGACCTTGAGAAAGCATTACTTGAAGGAAGGTTAAAATAACTGAAATAGAACAGTGTACAGGATCCACATATCTAGCACGACACCAACTGTCAAAAACTTTCCACTTATGAGTGTACACCAGTCCTGTCGAAGGGGCCCTGGCATTAGTCATTGTATGCCCGACATCTCCGTCATACTCTGAGAAGGAGATGCCGGGCCTCGTAGCGGCCAAATCCAGAGCTGGATGTGACTGGGATTGGGATGCAGGATCTGACCCCCCAGCTGTGACAGAAGGTCCTTCCTGTAGGGGAGAGGCATTGGAGAGCTGCAACAGAGCCTGTGCAGCAGTGGAAACCAGGTTCTCCCCGGCCACAAGGGGGCCACTAGAAGGACCTGAGGCCCCTCCTGAAGGACTCTCAGGAGTGTTGGGCCTATCAGGGGAAGTGGCGGGAAAGCATAGAGCAGCATTTTTGGCCAGTCGTGTGCCAGTGCATCCTGACCCAGAGGACTGGCAATGTCTGCCAGAGAGAACCAAAGTGGGCAATGTGTTGTCTCTCGGGACGCAAACAGGTCCACAGCTGCTATGCCGTACTTCTCCCAAATGACCCCCACTACCTCCAGGTGGAGCCTCCACTCCCCCAGTAGTGGGCATCCCCGATTCAGAATATCGGCATGAACATTCCGCACCCCTGGAATGTAGGCCGCCCTTAGGCTGGCAAAAAGAGGGGCTGCCCAGGTCAAGAGCTTCTGGGTCAACCTCAGCAATGTTATCGACCGTGTCCCCCCCGATGGTTGATATGAAAGACCACCGAAGTATTGTCCAACCGCACTAGGACATGTTTCCCGCGCAGGCCCGGGAGGAAGTGTCGCAATGCCCGCTGCACAGCCTCCAACTCCAAGGCATTGATGTGCTGCAGTTTCTCCTGCGGGGACCATGTCCCCCGGGCGATCTGTCGCTGCCACGACGCCCCCCATCCTGTGGTGGATGCATTGGTAGAGACAACCTCTCGACGAGCCAGCAGCGAGTCCAGTGGAACCCCCTTGGTCATAAACCCTGCCTCTCACCACTGAACCAGTGACATAAGGCATTGATTGGACACCAGCAGTCTCCTGCGGCGGTGCAGCATACGAGATGGGTGCAGCCTTAAGCTGTTGAGCCACATCTGTAGCGGTCGCAGAGACAACAATCCCAGGGGTACTACTGTAGCAGCAGCAGTCAGCTTGCCCAACAGACCTGATCAGGCGAACAGATTAGCCAATCGTCTAAGTAAGGCAGGATCTTCAACCCCTTGGCCTGCAGAGGAGACAGGGCTGCAGCCACGCACCGAGTGAACACACGCGGGGACAGAGACAGGCCGAATGGAAGAACTCTGAACTGAAAATGCTTGCCCTGAAATGCGAAGCAGAGAAACTGCCAATGGTGTGATGTAATCGGAACATGAAAGTAGGCGTCCTTCAAGTCGACCAAGGTGAACCAGTCACCTGGGGAGATCGTCTGAAGCACATCCCTGACGCTCAACATGTGGAACGGAATAGTCTTTAAAAACACATTGAGACCCCTGAGGTCCAAAATTGGACGGAGTCCGCCGGTCTTTTTTGGGACTAAAAAATACTTTGAGTAAAAGCCCCCTGGATCCAGCAGGGGGTCGACAGGCAATATAGCGCCCTTGGCCAGCAAGGCGTCTAATTTTGTGACTCAGAGCCTGAGCCTTTGCCTGGTCGTGAATCACCGTCATCCTGACTCGACCAGGAACAGGAGGGCGGCGGCGGAACTGTAGCGTGTATCCCCGAGTCGGTGTAGACACCACCCATGGATCGGGAACGAGAGCAGTCCAGCAACTGAGCTGATCCGGGGTAAAGTGTCCCACCGCCAGCTCGGTATCATTTCTGAACCCCGCTGACCCTAAGAGGGTGGGAGGGTTGCCGAGTGGACTGCCGGGGTTGAGAAGCGATGCGAGCCTGACCCCTGGAAACGTCCCACTGGCCAGGAGGAGGCCCTGCAGCAGGTCGTGGCTGCCCCACGGAGGGTGTAGACGGGGCTGGATAAGTGCGTGAAAAAGATGCAGAGGATCTCCCAGCAGGGCGCTGCAGTCACCTGCGATGAAGGCCGGCCAGCTGCTGCCTGGTATGAGAAGCCTGGGCCGACCGCTCCAAGGCTGCAAGCGCAGCAGAGCCAAACAACTCCCCCGGGACCACTGGAAGACTCATCAGGGTCCTTCCACAAGCTTCAGTAAGCGGAGACTGTGCCAGCCAGACCTTGCGTCGTGCCCGGACAATGGTAGGCAGGACACGGCCAATTTCCCTGGACAAAAGAGCAAATGCATGAAGAGATGCGTCCATCAAACCTTGAGTAGGTGCATCAATCACCAAGCCCTCCAGAGAGGCTGAGAGACCCAGTAATAAATGCGACAATGAATTACCGAGTCTCCCCAATCGAGCCCCCGAGTCATAAGCTCTACAGAGCAGATCATCAGTCACATGACACTGAGGACGAGGACACCTCGCATTAGCTCTCAGAACCTCATCTGGAGCCACAATGAGGGATGCTATGGCAGGMTCGACAGAAGGCATATGACCCAAGCCAAACTTGGGCGCATCCTGCATGGCCGCCAGAGTCCTGCCATCAGAGGTCGGTCGTGAAAAGGCCTTAGTATCTGCCCAACAGGCATGAACCTCCTTCACATAGTCGGCAGATGGGGGAACTATAAAGGACAACCTAGTAGTGGGACGCCGAAAGAAAGCACTGGAAGCATCAGGCTGGCTCTGTGGAGCATCCAGCTGCAGCTGAGCAAACGCAGTTCTCAAAGTGCCCACTATCGAATCATCCTCTTCCGACTGAGAACAGGATGAGAGATGCGAACTGGCTGTTGACATATGCGAGCCAGATTCAAACGGATCTTGAAAATCAGTACCAGACGCTGCAAGGGATACAGCATCACCGTCTAAAACGGAGAGCCCTGAACCCATGCTCCGCCCTAGGTCCGGGTCTCCAGTCAGACCAGAGCCACCGCTGTCTCTAAGGGACTCGAGCAGTGCTTTCATCTGTTCCAACTCGGACGTAAGATGGGCCACCTGCCCAGGTAGGCCTTCTGAATCCCTGGAGCTCTTCTTGGTCCTCTTACGTGGAGGCTGCATAGCCTCAGGAGCCATACGCTTCACAGGTCGGTTGGCACCTTGAAGGTCAGCCAAACGAGCGGTACGCAGGGACAAGGGCAGAGCAGAACAATTAGGGCAGGCCACATCAGTTAAGGCCTCCTTTAGGTGATCTAGGCCCAAACAAGAAGGACACAGATCATGCCCATCCTCCAATTGGAGAGGGGCCAAACAGACTCTGCAGCCCGGCATGTCCAGCATCTTACGCTCACAAGACAAGGTCAGGTCGAGCTGAAATCGCCACTCTTGACACTTAGCCTAATGAACCAGGGACCCGGTCGAGCAGAAAATGCCACCAGGGGTTCACCGTAGCACAGTTGCAATATCGTATGAAGCAAGCCGAACACGGCTGCACAACGTAAACAATAAGCAAGCCCGAAAACGGCTGCAATTAGACAAAATATAGGCAAGCCGAACACGGCTGCACAACGTAAACAATAAGCAAGCCCGAAAACGGCTGCAATTAGACAAAATATAGGCAAGCCGAACACGGCTGCACAACGTTAACAAAAAAAAAAACAAGCCGAAACGGCTATGCTAACAAGACAAGACAAGCAAACGGCGCACAATATAAAGAAAAAGCAATCCCGAAAACGGCTGCAATACAATCAATTAAAGGCAATCCGAACGCGGCTGCCACAATACAAGCCGATACGGCTAATCAACAACCGGACGGAGTTGGCTAACGCCGTACCCCCGGCAACAGAAAAATCGACGCGGAAAGCGGACGCCACCGCACCCCTTGACTAAAAGAGAAAATAACTTACCAATCGAAGAACAAAGTTGTAACAATGAGGAGCTTGCGCAGCCTCTAGAGCAGTGGTTCCCAAACTTTTTATCTTCTGACCCACAAAATATCCATGGCAAAACCTTGTGACCCCAAATATTACTGGTCTGAGTGCACGAACTTCATTAATAACCCTAAAAACACAGACTTTTTGACAATCTAAACAGCTTATACACAAATATAAATACTTATTTATACTTATTTGTGTTTTTGTAATAGTCATAGGCAAAATATTACAGCAGCAATTATTTTATTACCCTTTAAATTGATTTCTGGAGATTATCCAAGGTGCTTCGTGACCCATAATTGGGTCCCAAGCCCAACTTTGGGAACCAAAGTGCAGTGGTTCACAAACTTTTCAGTTTTTGACCCACAAAATAACAGTAGCAGAGACCTGTGCCCACAACAATTTTTGGATGATTTTGTATCAGGTCAACAAAACATGGGCATAGTAACAATATTTTTATACTACATTTATCCATTTTAAATATACTAACCTCACTCCTTTGTAACAAATAAGGCAAAAATATAATTAATTCCTAAAATCTTTTCAGGACCCCACCTTGATGTTTCGGGACCCCACTTTGGGTCCCAACCCCAACTTTGGGAAACACTGCTCTAGAGGGCGAGAAAATCCTCACAGCTCTGACCGTAGTCTCGAGGCTACCAGCGACAAGCAACAATCAAAGTCTTACCACCTATTCAACCTGCATGCGAGAAGATGAAAAGGGACTGAGCTGGCATTGTCACGTGATTATATAGACTTATCGGTGTCACCGGGTGTCACACGTGACCATGTTGGTATAAGATTCTCAACCTGAGCATGCGCAAGAGTGATCATTCAGTGCTAGGGGTGAAATAGAACAGAGGAACATGACAGAAAAATCAGAATAAAGTAAAAATAAAAACATGAAACCAGACGAAACATAACATTGGGTTGGTAGTTGTTCCATTGAGGACAATTAAGCAAGACGTTTATAGCTGCAACACAGACATCTTAACATTATAACAAACCTAACATTTCTTTGTCCCTCTCTCATTAGGATCTGAAGCCAGCAGAAGCTGCCTGTTGTATTTTAGAAACCAGATTCTGAGCTCTACAGAAGTGGCGTTTCAAACTCCAACTACACCCTCAGGCAATCATGGTGCCACATGACCTTTAAGCATGAAACAACCATTTATAGCTCAATAAACTAAAAGAATATTTGAACAGGAGCAACAAGAAACTAGAGTCAACACCTAAACAAATATGTAAGGTGTGCTTTCAGTTTCTAACCAGGATAATGTCCTGTTCATTTTCATGGAGAGGGTGGGACTTAAAGCTTGTCCTGGAACCAGCTGGGAGGGACGGACGGACGGACGGACGGCCAGCCAGCCAGCCAGCCAGCCAGACAGACAGACAGACAGACAGACAGATCTTTATTTGCCATTTGTGCATATACTAGCAGTTTACACACATTGGAATTCTTGTGCGGGCATCTCATAGTCAGTGATAGAACAGTAATGATAGAAAAAACATTACAAGGTCTAAGAAAACAATATAAGAATGATAAAAAAGGAAAAAAGTTATATATTTATGCATAAGCACAGTAAAAAAGAATAAAAAAATTAAAAGATAAATTTCAGCACAGTAGAGGGTGTGGCACAATAGCAGCACAATAGTACAATCAGTGCGTCAAATGTAGGACCTGTATGCAACCTAGCAGTATTTCACATTTCTTAGGGATAGATAAATAAATTATTTTGCACCGGTGGGACATGAGGCAAGACATTCAGTAACTCCTCGCTGCCATCAGTCTGACTGTGGAAGGGAAGAAGCTTTCCAGAAATCGAGTCTTATGTGTGATGATACTGTCCGCTCTGCTGTGTCTCAGGTTGTACGTGCAGTGTTTGAGTCATTGGATGCTGGTCCTGCTCCGGCAGCTGGTCTGAGGTCTACTTATTTCTTTCTACTTATTTATAGTCTATGGCACACGTAGTCTATGGCACACGTGTCAAACTCAAGGCAGTAAAGCAGCAAACAGCAAGCAAAATCCCAAACGACTTATCATATCAGCAGGGTCATTACATTTCAAATCACCTGAAAAGAGGATATTTTAACCAGACAGATTTTGATTAAACTTTTTCAAAAATGATGTGCCTATCAATAATGTGCTGAACAAATAAATGCAAATTATCTTCATCTCACAACACATCTGACATTTCTTCTAAAATGTCATCATCAAACTCATCCAAGGCCTTATACAAAAGAAATACATAGTTTTGTTTCTGAAGTGAAGATATCAAAAAAGTAAAGACAGATTTGGAACCTTTATCAAATTCCATTTCCAATGATACCAAGCATGCCATCCATTTATGTTTAGGTGAGCGTACAGATGTCAGGTGTGTGGCCTTGTTTTTGCTTGGTGTATATTTAATATATTTCTAATCTATTTCAATATTTCTAATTACATTTTCTCTTTACTTAAAAAAATCACTGATGATGAAGAAATTAAGAAACTAATAAGTTCTTTTTCTACTGAAGTGATTGAGAAAAAAGAGGGGGTGTCTGGACATGCAAAAATGCTTATAACTCAGAAAKTGTTCAACATAGYAGCTTCAGATTTCTTTTGWTGTTTAGCTCTGATGAAGCTCTATCCATCAGGCCCACCAATCAGTGCCCCCACCCTCCRGGACCCCCAATTTYWCTGAAAAAGGGGTYTCTGGACWTYCAAAAATMSTTATAACTCAGAAACTGTTCAACATAGYAGCTTCAGATTTCTTTTGWTGTTTAGCTCTGATGAAGCTCTATCCATCAGGCCCACCAATCAGTGCCCCCACCCTCCTGGACCCCCAATTTATCTGAAAAAGGGGTATCTGGACATACAAAAATGGTTAGTTAGTTAAGTTCTTTTTTCTACTGAAGTGATAAAAAAAATTAAAAGAAAAAAAGAAAAATAGAAAAAGATACCAAGTCTGTCAAAATCGACCCAGTAGCTCCTCGGGTTGAAAACAGGAAGACACGACCATTTTTGCCAAAAAACATAAATTTCGGGACCCTTATCTGTGGAAGCACTGGTCTGATTGACCTCAAATTAAAGATACTGTGCTGTGGGATCACACGGTGAACAAATGTCAAGTTTAATTAAACCCATTGGGTGATTTCACATGGAAGGACCCAGCAAAAAAGGAATAACTGATGGATACAATTATTTGATCTCCAGGTAAAACCTGACTTAGTTCTAATGGAGAAACCTGGTGAAACATTTATTTTACTCCCCAGGATTGTCTACTTTTTAGAAGGAATTTAACTTCAGGTTTCTTGGCAACCTTTTCCCTGCCTCTCTTCACTAAATTAAAACTATAAATATTAATGTTCTTTTCTGCATGGAGCAGCTCAGGCTTGTCCTGAAGATTCTAGCAGCTGTTCACTGATCAGTTCAAGTTTAAAGTTGATTAAGTAACAGGTGAATGTGCTTATTTCAACATGATACAGCTCAATACTGATTTCAGAAACAATATGAAAAAAACTGAACAAACTGAGCAAAATCATCACGAAACACTACAATTAAACAATAACTCCATTTTTATTAAAGCTGAGGTTGTACACAAACAGTTGGTAACAAATATACATATTTACAACTTTGTTAAAAAAATATTACATTTCCATCAACACATTTGACTTCCACCTGGATGGGGGAGAAAAATAAAAAATCCAAAACAGATGATTCAGAGTGAAAACATCATTTCAGTGGAGATCTCACAAGTTTTAAAAAGTTAAGTCAGCCCTCAAACAACTGGAGTAACGATGGATTTATTGGTGAGCCTACACCAGGTTTCCAAAACATCCCAACATTTTAAAAGTCTCTGAGTCATGAAAGGAGGAACAAACGACTCAGCAGTTTTAATATGTTTCAGTGTGATGCAGAAAGCTGCAGAAACCAGAACCATGATTTCTAGAAGCTGAACTTTCAGTCTAGTTGTGGCAGGACTGAGCGCTCCCTTAGATGTTTCTGCTCAGCTTGAGGAGCAGAGGTCATCCTGAGATTTCACGCCGTGGTAAACCCCGCATCACAATAATCTCTGTTTAGCAGCGAGCAAATTCTCACAGAACACCCTGAGACCACCGGGCTCATTCCCACCTGTAGAGCTTCAGCATCTTCTCTGTCAGAGAGGCCAGGAAGTGCTCGTTGTTCACAGATAAGGGGCTGATGTCCAACACCGGGAGGTCAGCTGAAAGCTTCTGCAGCAGGGAGCCACTGCTGGCGTCCCACACCTGAGGAGGAGGAGGAGGAGGAGGAGGAGGGACACGGTGACAGGAGGAGACAAACCGTGAGAAACCAGAACATTTACTTACAACCTCCAGTAAAACCCAGAGAGAAATTCTACAACTGATTTGCTCGCACTCAGACCAAGGTATTACCATGGCGGAGTTGGACGCCTCATCCCCGGCACAGACCAGGGTCCCGTTCCCATCCGGACTCTTGAAGACAGAGTTCTTGGTGAGCAACTTACAGGACGAGCCGGCGGTGAAAGTCTGCACGGGTGAGCAGGAGCAGGTTGGCAGGTGGATGGAGTCCTGCTGAGGGGATCGAGTCAGGGCCATCAGGACGCAGCGCAGGGACGGGTTGGAGCGTCCTGCAGCGGAGACGGACAGCATTAATAACACTCCAGACTCTGCAGAGTCACGGTAACATTTCACCTCAGCTTAGTCAGGAGTTTAACAAATTAAAAACATACAACTTGGAACAAAACAGCTGTCAACAAACAGACGAGATAAATCTTTAAATCACACGGACAGAAGAATGAAGGATAAAACAGAGCAACCCACCTGAACAACTTTAACTTATTTTAATGTTACCTTCCTCTATCCCAGCTACTTATATAACATGTTAAAATGTAAAAGCAGCAAAGGCTTTTCAATTTAAAACAAGACACAGACAATCAACAGGTAGAAGCATGGGTGCATGACTGGAGCAGACTGTTGTGTCTGAAACCACTCATATTCTGCACTTCCTTTATGTAAAAACAACATTTATTACAGGAATCATCCCTCTCTCAGTGAAGCTCATCAATAAGCAGATGACAAACAGAGTCAGGGAATTTATGTAGGATGTCACTTTAAAAAAAAAGAAATTTAGGTGAGTTTTTAATGAGTAATGAAGGCTTGGGCTGTATAACATTATTTTGGTATACTGTGGTACTGACATGATAACACAATTAGTCATGATAGGATGACGCAACAAATTTCTTGACAATTTCCACAAAACTGCTAACAAACTGGGACATGATGCTACTGACACGTGTTCTGACCACCTCTGCTCATTCAGAAGAAAAGTAGAGGAGGTTAAATAAAATATATATATATATATATATATATACACAGAGCCGGTGCAGTGGTGACAGCTTTGGAGACCACCCAGATGTGGCCCACAGGTTTCTTAAGTCAAACCACAGCTGGACTGCTTTCAGATGGAAACTTTTGTTTTGTTTTTTTCCCATAGATGAGGAAATACCTCTGGTAAATACCTACAAATTTTATTGGTACAAAGACCAGCTAACAATATGCAGCAGCATGGATACAACCAGTCAGATTATTTTGAAACTTAAAACCCTAATAAGAGGGTATTCATAACAAAACACAACACAACACAACACAACACAACACAACACAACACAACCAAGCCATTATGTGACTCCTGCAGCTCTCAGATTAAGTGACAGCAGCATCAGAGTTTTTTTTTCCCATACCTCTCTGACTCATACCTGTAAATGAGGGGTGTCCCGATCCGATATTAATATCTGATATCAGTTCAATATCAGCTAAAAAAACAATTATAGGATTATATCGGCCTGCATCTAAAATTTCAGATAAAAGAGCACTCTGATAATCTGCTAGACCACCTGCAGTTTGCCTTTCGGGCAAGTAGGTCAGTGGAAGATGCAGTAAACATGGGACTGCATTTCATCCTGCAACATCTCGATCATCCGGGGACTTATGCAAGAATCCTGTTTCTTGATTTCAGTTTGGCGTTTGACACAATCGTCCCAGATATTCTCTCCACAAAACTCTCCCAGCTCACTGTTTCTCGTGCCATGTGTCAGTGGATCACCAGCTTCCTGACAGGAAGGACGCAGCAGGTGCAGCTGGGGAATATCATGTCCTCCTCACAGACCATCAGGATTGCTACCCCTCAGGGATGTGTGCTCTCTCCACTGTAGGAATGCACGATATAAACGATATACGGTAGAAATTATATAAATTTGTCCTATGATAGAGATCTGTAGTCTACCGGCCAACCGCGCAATTCTTTTTGATGATGTAACCGGCTGGAGTCAAAACAGAGGAAACGGGAAGCAGCATGGCTGAGAGCGCAAATGAGGAGGGGGAAAAAACTTATCCAGACCTGATTCGGACGTGTGAAAATGAACGCCGAACTGTTTACATATTTACGTGACGGCGCGTCCTCCGGCCGACCGACCACACTGCCTGCTGCGGGAGGAGCGTGCGCCGCGGCATGTGTGAAGGGTTCGACACACGGGAGGCGACGTCGCTCGCTCTCCATTCATTTCTATGCAACGAGGCGACTGTCAGTGCAGGTGAGGTCAGTGCTCAGGTGGGACACACAAAAATCAGTCTGGACCACGTTTCTCCAACGGTCATAGTGCGATGACGCACTGCCGAATGCGCGCGCACTCCAAAGTGCGACTATAATGATCGTCACCCCGCCGGAGCGCGCACAGATTAAACAGGTGGAGTACAGAAAAAATAATCTACAAAGTGTGCAGAAAGGAATAAATACAAGCAATTTGTTTTACCACCTTAAAACAAAGCAGGTTATTCCAAACACAACATCCAATGGATGCAGATATCTATTACATTAAAGTTATTGTGTGTGTGTGTGTGTGTGTGTGTGTGTGTGTGTGTGTGTGTGTGTGTGTGTGTGTGTGTGTGTGTGTGTGTGTGCAGTATATATATGATTAAACCAGGTAGATCTCCCTTAACTTTAGATTTTTATGGGAGACWTTAAAATGTCCCTTAAAAAAGGAGATTTTAAGGTCTAAATTTTTTACCTATACATATTTATTCCATTCAACTAATGTGTGATTTATTTATTTTCTATTATACGTTTTATGTCGTGATATATATTGTTACCGCCACTCATCACAATGTATATCGTGATATGAATTTTTTGCCATATCGCACATTCCTACTCCACTGCTCTTCTCTCTTTACACCAATGACTGCACCTCTAATGACCCGACTCTGTTAAACTCCTGAAGTTCGCAGGTGACACTACAGACAGTGGACTCATCCATGACGACAACAAGTCTGCATACCGACAGGAGGTGGAACGACTGATGTCCTGGTGCAGCAGGAACAACCTGGAGCTGAACACGCTCAAGACTGTAGAGATGAGAGTGGACTTCAGGTGACATCCCCCAGCACTGCTGCCCCTCACAATCTTCAACAGCCCCGTGTCTACGGTAGTCTTTCAGGTTCCAGGGAACCACCATCTCACATGACCTGAAGTGGGAGCCCAACATGTCCTCCATCCTCAAAAAGGCCCAGCAGAGACTGTACTTCCTACGCCAGCTGAGGAACTTGGACCTACCTCAGGAGCTGCTGATCCAGTTCTACACTGCAGTCATTGAGTCCATCCTGTGCACATCCATCACAGTCTGGTTTGGAGCAGCCACAAGGCAGGACAGGAACAGGCTTCAGCGAACAGTGAGGACGGCTGAGAAGGTCATCGGGGCCTCACTGCTCTCCATTCAGGACTTGTATCGTGCAAGAACCAGGAAAAGGGCTGAGAAAATCATCACAGACTCCACTCACCCGGGTCACAACGTGTTCCAACTCCTCCCATCTGGCAGAGGCTACAGAACTCTGTCCACTAAGACAGTCAGACAAGAACAGTTTCTTCCCCCAGACCATCACAATCATCAACAGCTGATCATCAGACATCCATCAGCTAGATCATATATTCTATACCAGAGATTCTTAATCCATGGGCCGCGGCCCGAGCGCCACCTTGAGGGCCTCAAAAGAAGAACAGTTTTTAACTTTGGGCCGCAGAGGGTCGTGGGACCGCATTGATTTTGAATAAGGTGCAATACACTTTCTCACCACTAGTAGCAGTAGTGCGCCACTCAGATGTTTAACAACTTTTTTAATATGTAGAAGAACCTTAGAAACCTGCAGAGAATGGAAACTTATTTTAAATTAAAAGTAGAAGCAAAAATGGAAGTAGCTTGTCAAAAAACACCTAATTTTGTCACTAATATAGCAGCTTCTGTTTTTACCATGCAATATTTTAAAAGTTCAAAACGTTATCAAATACAGTTGCAGATACAACTATATTTTAATTTGAACTTTGTGAATAACATTGTAAAGCACACCGCACAGATATATCCTGGTATAGTGAAGTATAATGTGTATCTTTCTGTATATTGTGTACTATGTGTAAATTATATGTAAAGTATCTGTATATTGTTAATACTAGAGAGAGACACAAACAGCCGGAAACAAAATCCTTGTGTGTGTCAACATACTTAATTACACGGCTTTTGACGGCTTTCTGAAACTTCTGATTTCAAAATAAAATCCACGTATGTAGTGTGCGTACACATATGCTTCATGCTACATGTTTCCATCTGCTTCCCAAACAGAACGATACATTCTGA
>NW_013952619.1:47170-48628 GCF_001266775.1 Austrofundulus limnaeus
GAAAGAGAAACCTGTGCAATATCTGCAGAGCAGAACTTGCCTTCTACTGGAATTATTTTTAGTTAGCATATAGCTAAAATCTAATGATGGTTATATAATAGCAGCTGCATTCTGGCACGATAAGCTGTATGTTTTATATTCAATTAATGTATGATCTCATTAGTCGACTAATCGAATACATAATCGGTGATTAATCGATTATCAAAATAATCGTTTGTGGCAGCCCTACTATTTATTAATATAGCTGCAATTTCGACATTATTCCGACAAATTATCCAGCCTGAAAGTGTCTTATTTTGAAAATACGGATGTTGTGCTCATTTCTTTTCCTGTTGGTGCAACACAGTCTTTAAAAATTGACTCCGGCGCAGCTCCGGCATCCGTCAAAAATAGGATCTGTTCTAATCGCCGTCCGCTCACCGCCGCCCTGCACAGCCAGTGTAAACACTCTCATTGATTATAATGGGTGCGTACTTGCTGCGGAGGTCAGACCGCAGCGGAGCGGAGACGGAACGCAAGTAATGTAAATTGGGGGTAAACCTGATTCTGATAGAAGCAGTCCGTTCCACCAGTCAGCTCCAGCATTTATCCAGCAGTGCTTGGATCCAGCATGCAGAGCCCACGTGATCACAACAACATGCTGCGCTGACAAATTAGCAAGAAGTAGGAGCGATGTTGGCAGTACTCCTTGTAGCCAAGTGCAAAATTGTCACGCACAAGTTTTCCATGGGGGCACAGAACCGTGTAAGTTTTAACTGGAGAGACAACCAGGCTCTGCTCTCAACCCTGGAAGCAACAACAGCTAAAGCCCCATCTCTACTGGCGTGCTTGTATGTGGTTCAGTTTGGCCAAATGTGTCTCCATGGTTCAGTTCAGTTCAGTTCAGTTCAATTCAATTCAATTCAAAAATACTTTATTGATCCCAGAGGGTAATTAGGTTCCAGCCGCGCTGTTTCAGAACTCTCCAGTGGTTCTAAGCGGGCAGAAGCGAGTACAGCACGCTTACGGTTTTGACATCAGCAGAATTCTGCCTGTGGATTAGCTCTGGGATTGATGGACAGAAGAAAGGAGAGCGCAGCTTGTGTTTTGGAATACGAGTGTGCAGTGCGATACAGCAACATGATATGATGAAAGCAGTGCTAACACTGCTCCCTGCAGGAGAGAGAGGCCAATCTCCACATGATGCTCAGACTGTAGAAAGTGGAAATGCAGCAGTAGGAAAGGTAGCTATCAATTTAAACAACTGACTAATTCTTACTATTTATGTTTTGCTCTTGTTATTAGTGATGTTTAATCCATTTACACTCACCGGCCACTTTATTAGGTACACCACGCTAGTAACGGGTTGGACCCCTTTTTGCCTTCAGAACTGCCTCAATTCTTTGTGGCATAGATTCAACAAGGTGCTGGAAGCATTCCTCAGAGATTTTGGTCCATATTGACATGATGGCATCACAC
>NW_013952619.1:50748-53569 GCF_001266775.1 Austrofundulus limnaeus
CAGGAAACAGACATTTAATTATAAAACATGATTTATTTTATGTTAATCTGAATCAATTTAGTGTTGTTTGTAAATATATTTGACAGTTTTGTAGGAATGAACACGTTTGTAATGTTTGTTCAAAATAAACCTGCATCTTATGACTTCTGGAACATGTTTTGAATAAAATATTATCAGTAAAAACCTCAAATCATGTCCTTTCTAATAATCATTAGAATTCTAGAAGAACTTTAACTCTTGTTAAAGGATAACAGTTAAAAATGCAACTATCAAAAAAACTTCCTCCTGAAAATAATTTATTTACCACATTTTAAAGACTGATTATAATCTGGGCCCTTAAGGGTTAATGCTCCTGAACAGGTCTGTCTGACCTGCGGTGTGGTGTGTGTGAAAGAGGAGAGGAGCTCAGCTCGTGAGTCCAGCAGGACCTGTACAGCAGCTGATTCTGTCTGGATTTGAGTTCACAAACTACTCTGGTTACTTTTTAAAAGTTGAGGGACATTACAGCTGCACTGCTAATCAGCTCTATTTATAGAACATGAACAGACTTGCGGGAACCTGGTCACACGCGGGGTCTGTGTTGGTGATTCTAATAAATGAAAGTAACTAGAAGCACTCGGAGAGTGCAAACCTCTGCCAAGACCAATTTCCCCCATCCTGTAATAAGAGTTACAAAGGGGCACACCAATACTACAGTGCCACCTGCTGGACACTTTGAAACCCACGCCCTGTGAAAGCATCACAGCTTTGCCGATCTCAGAGTGTTAAAAGAAAAAAATTCTGTAGCCGCATCGTGATCCGCAATATTACCAAAATTTAAAGGTGTGTTCCTTGGCCCAGTACCCACATGCGGTAAAAATGTCATGACAATCCGTCCACAAATTTTTGAGTAATGTTGTCCACAGACAGAATGACAGAACGACAGACAGACGGACAGACATACACGGCCGAAAACATTACCTCACCCTTGGCGGAGGTAATTATTGATAAGGTGACCATGCTGTGGCTTCACCTGTCGCATTTTAATTTAAAGAAAGAAAAAGTAGCTTGCAAAGCTGTTGCATCGGTGCTACGTGATTAAAAAAGCAGAGTTTTCATCACGCGTCTAATCACACGCACACACGTCTTTCTATCTATGTGAGGACCACACACAGCACTCAGCCTCGCTCTGCGCCGTATTTTTTCCTCCCAAGTTTGGCGAGAGGTGGATATGGAGAGGCGCAAAAAATAGCTCGACTTGATTTGGCCTTATTTCAATAAAAATGCCTACATGCCGTGAAATTCTTAGAGGGGCGGGCCCCCCCGCCAACGAGACGGCCCGCCCCACCTTGTATAATGGTAAGGGAAACGCTGATGGTATTGAGTCAATATCAGTATGGTATCGGGGCACCCCTACTGTAAATGGTAAATGGACTGTACTTATATAGCACTTTTCTATCCATCCAGGACACTCAATCTGTGTCCTCATTTACCCATTCACACAGCACTCTACCAGATCTCCTGCAAAGCTAACATGTACAATTATCTATGGAGACTAATCAGTGCCAATCACATTCATACACTGCTGGGACACACAGCAGAGGCATTAGGGGTGACGTGTCTTGCCCAAGTACACAACAACTGAGACAGCTGGATAGGGGATCGAACCAGCGACCTTCCGGTTCCAGGACGACCCCACTCTGCCACACAGCCGCCGCCGTAAATGCTCATCGTTTCTCCATAAATTAAAAACTACTCAACACCTCACAGATCAGGTAAACAGGAACAATTCTTCTGTTCAGGTTCTTACCTGGTCTGTATGTGACCAGACAGTGTCTGCTCTCCGTCTCCACCTGGATGTCGGTGCAGCCGGCGCACTCCAGCGGCAGAATATGTGGTCTGTAGTTGGTCTCGTTCACCTGCTCCCAGAAGCAGGCCCCCTCCAGAGAGCCGGCGATTAGACCCCCGCAGGGGAAAGAGCTGGACGCTGCTCGTGGCACGTAGCAGAGAGACGCTACGGGACACCTGGAGACAAAGGGACACATGTAGGAAGCAGAACCACCACAGAACAGCTGAAGCCTGTGGTTCTGTGGGTGTACCTGGAGCGCAGCGGCTGGAGCTCCTGGATGTATGTGCTGGTGTCTCTGGTGTCGTAGAGGAGCACCGAGCCGTTACTCAGACCGGCATAGACGTAGTTAGTGTTGTCCAGACACCAGCAGCAGCTCCACACTGGTTTACCTGTGTTATACGTCTGAACCACCGTGTTGGTCAGCAGACTGCAAGCACACGACACAAACATCACATTACTGCAGGATGAGTCGCATCGTTTGTGTCTTCTTCAGTCTGTGGTTGTGTAATTAATACAGACTGTAGTTTCAAGCTGAGTTTTAGATGCTTTCTGGCCACATCTTTGATCCTAATTACACATGTTTTTAAAAATCCAACATGAATCCAACTCAGGTGATGTAACTGCATGTGATCCCACCCCCTTCAGCTACATTTAACAGGGTTCCTACAGTTTGAGGCAAGTTAAATTTAAGACTTTTTAATGCCAAGTGAAATTAAATTTAAGACCAATTTCATTATAAACTCAAATGACAATAAAAAAAATAAAAACTGTCAGAAACTCGTGACTCAAAGTATTTTTGGTTGAAGTATTCAAATATTGCTAATAAACCAATTGTTTTTATCCATATCTAACTATAGCAGAAACATTCTTAGCAGTCAGTTTTGAACTTAAAGTGTATCTTACCCCCCTGTGAAAAGATAACTCCGCCCCAAGGCGAAATTTGAAAAATGCATCAAAGTGGGTAGGGGAGGGGGTGTGGGTAGGGGAGTGGGG
>NW_013952619.1:54492-65886 GCF_001266775.1 Austrofundulus limnaeus
CTCAAACCCCTCCACCACGATAAGGTAGCAGCCCAATATTTGAGCTGAATTACAATCATTCTATTTACAATGTGTTAACATTTTTAAGACTTCTTAAAGATTAATTTAAGACATTTTAAGGCTAATTAAGGCCTTATTTTTGGATTGATGAATTCAATGACTTTTAAGACTTTAAGGATCTGCAGGAACCCTGTTTGAGGGTCTGAAAAACAAGCTGAGTTGAGCTAAAGATCTGATGTCATCAGATAACAGGACATTGATTGACCAGAGAGCAACACCAATTATGGGCGTCTCCTTCATTACAATCAAACCCACAAACTTTTTTAAAACCTCCCATTTGCAGCACGCATGTTAGGAAACCGTGATGGGTTTTGTGATTTTATTTAACTTATTTGCCCATTATTATGTTGTAGCTATGTGGTGGCTGCATGATATTAGAAAATCTTGTGATGCTGATACTACTTGTAAATACTGAGATGACGATATCCAGTGCAATGTTTCCTTTTTTTCCTCTCCTCCCTTTGTAGTCTCTACTTCCTACTCGATGTGACTTTTAACATTTTTGGCAAAGTCATTTATGTCTGCTGTGAGCTGTTGCAGCTATTGATACTCTGTCCTTCTGGCTATGACAACATATTTGTAATATGTATTGTGCAGTAATATGAGCACCAGTGACCCAGAGAGGAAGAAGTGGGCAAAGAGAATGGATGGATGTGTTGCTGTGAGTCGTGGTCAAACTGCACAATGTAAAAACAGCTGACACTGCAAAAACAACAACAGACACGTGAAGAGGTCAATCTGTGCAGCTCAGAGACAAGAGGCAGTAATAACATGCAGTCTGTGGGATTCAAAGTGGTCACGTCTGGTTCAGCTACGCTCACTTCATGTCTGTGAGGTGAGTCCGTGTGTTTGTGCAGGTCTGAGGCACAGAATGAGGTCCTGACAGACCAGGTACCTGGTCAGCTTGATGGTGTTGTCCAGTGCAGCAGACAGGAGCAGGCTGTCGTTCTGTCTGTTGAAGGACAAGCCTCGGATCTGTTTACTGTGGATGGGAACGTACTGACTGGCTTTCATGTTCACCATGCTCACCTTCTTCACCCCACAACCTGAGGAGAGGACAGACAAACTGGACTTCAGTGACTTGTGTAGAAACGTCTGAACAAGATGAAGGCCTGGCCTGAGTCTGAACTCATTAAAACAACTAGGGTGGGGGGAACCATTTAAGTCAGAACACTTCAAATGTCAGCTGATTAAAACTATGCTGGGTCTGTATTATGAATCGGATATATAATATTTCCCTCTGAACTCAAGTATTTTACCTAAAAAATCTGGATCATTGCTCAGTCTGCTGTAAATTAAGGTATAAAAAACCTCTAAAACAATATTTATGTTTAAAAAGATGATTAAGTTTAAAATTAGTGGGAGAATAAACCACCTAGAGGAAATAGGATATGAAGATATCTGATGTTTTTGTTCTGTATTTTTTTGTAAATATGGCGATTATAGAAGTGTTTTTTTAAAGGGGCAAATAAAATAAGAGTTTTCTTCAATCTGCAGCCTTTTCATTCACAGCATGATTTACTTTAATTTACTGTATATAGACTGTTTTGTTTTTATGAATGAAATAAATAGAAAAATATATATAATTAAATATTTAGGCAGATGTGGCTACCTGTGTGCTTTTGTTCAGGCATTATGTGGGCGACTACAGATTTACTCTCCTGCCTGTTTAAAGCATAGTTAACAGCTACATAAACATTTAAAATCAGATAAATTCATGTATAAAATGAATAAAGACCATTCTGTGAGAACTGCAGATTCTGTTAAAGAACATTTGTCAGAGTTTCAGGCTTCAAGTTTAAACTGTTGTTCCTGAATATTCAAGCTTTAAATACAGACGTTTATTTTAGTCCTAAGTGCACACGAGTAAACCGATCTGACAGAGCAGAGGTGAAGACATCAGGTCTGTTTGTCGGGTTACTGAAGAGGACTTCTCACCGGGCACCAGCGTGGCCTGAGGGGAGGGCTGGGAGGCCAGCAGGCAGCTCAGAGGCTCACAGTAGGACAAAACCCTGCAGCCTCCAGCGTGAGACAGTAGCACCGCCCTGGAGAAGCTGTACTGGGCCGTCCTGAAGCCGTCCACCTTCTGAGACGAGCCGAAGGAGCTGCAGCTTGACGAGGAAGAGGAGGTGAAGGGAAGTGAACTCCGGCCTGTCTGGGCCATCAAGACCCTCAGCTCCTGCAGAGATGGGGACAGTGAAACCAGGGTTAACGGACACTTGCTACCTGCACCATGTTTCAGAAAACTCCACAGAGACGAAGACAGGAAGAACATTTAACTCTAAATGCACCTTTTTCTGTTCAGGTTCTGGTGTTAAAAGACACAAAAATAGTTACATTTTTATTATGATGTGCACATCCATGGACTGATTAGTAGAGTTCTATATGAAATAAACAATATTAAGAGCAACCACACATGAAGTTTGAAAGCTGACTGCTCTTCACTGCAAACAAAGTGTTGATTTTAAAAGTCCAATTTCAGATCAAATGAACTAAAGCAGAGAGTTTACAGAGCCAGGGTGAGGCTGATCATCAACCTCCAGCCAAAAGGGTTGTGTCGTTTCTCAATAATCTAAATAAATAAATAAATAAATAAATAAAATAAAAACCAGAGATAAATTTTCAGGCGTCGACTTGGGTCACGTAGTTCTAACCGTTTAATTCTTAGTTATTATGCCTGATCCCAGCTGTCTATTCAGCTGCAGCATTGCAATGTTACAAGGGCTGCACAATATAGCACAAACTTATCGTCATCGTGAGAACAGCCTGTGCAAAAGGGATACTGCAAAAAAAATGCATGAATTGCAATAAATGGTTAGCTTTAATGTTTGCATTTGTGTGTTTTTGTCAGCATCAGTCTGATAAACAAAATGATGCCTCATTAAATCATATCCACTCTGTCATGTTGTAATTAAAATGTTAGTTGTTTTTTTTTTAGCTCTGAACCAGAACAGAAAGATAAACACTGCATATTTAAGTTTTTTTTCCCCGTTTATCTCAAGTAGGGCTGCAACGAATCGATAAAATCGATTATTAAAAGCGTTGGCAAAGAATTTCATTATCGATTCGTTATGTCACGGGATTTAAGTGTCCCTCGCCGTGTCGCGGAGCCGATTACGTCACTCGCAGAGCGTTGTCAATGACTGCAGTTACCAAGAAAAAAAACTCTACCTGTAAAAATCCGCCCTTTCTGACTCTCGAGTGAAAAGCAGAGACTACGAACTTTAAACCAGTTTTAAAATTGTGTTTTTAGGCCAAGTAGATCTTAAGATATGATAAGAAGTATATGACGCAGTTTAATGTTTTTTGAAAGACGTCTGATTTGATGTGCGCTGCGTCGCGAGGAGGAAATGTGTGCGGGGGAGGAGGGAGACCTTAAATCCACCGTTTCATCCTCCTCTCGGGCCAAAAGTATAAAAACTCTCCAGTTGTTTCTGACTGAGGTCCAAAGTTATTTGTTGAGCAGCAAAAAGTTTCAGGACGAAAGAAAAAAAAAAAGACGCAATCGAGCAGCAGGTCTGCAGGGAGAGGGGAGCAGGAGGGGGGCTGCTTCAGAACCGTTTTTTTTTTTTTGGGTCAAACAATGTTTTAGTCAAACAGAACCAACAAGAATGAAACAAAAAGTAAAGAATTGGAGAAAAAAATAAATGTTAAATGTAAATAAATTCTAATTATAATAAATTAATAATAGTTTTACATCTAAAAATCATATTTTATTATTTTAATCTATTTTCCTCATTCAGCAACCTATTAAATTTCTGTTATGTTTCATGTAGGAGAAATACACATTTTTTTTCAGTCAGTATTTAATACAGCTGGCAAAATAAATTGTTAAAATATGTATTATGTGCTTCTGTTTTTTTTTTTTAATTCAGGAGATAATAAAAAAATCCTTCATTTTATGGAAAGACCCTCTTGATTCAAGAGAAAACTTTTTTTTAAATGGCTGCTTATTAATTGTTAATCAATCTATAAGATAAATCAACTTCAGATTAATTCATTAATCAATAACTTGCATCCTTAAGGAGTTAAAGGGGACCTATTATGCAAAATTCACTTTTTAAAGGTTTTTTTTACTCAACTTTGGGTATGTACTTCTAAAAAAAAGTCCTAGGACCAAAAAAATGCACCCAGGGGCATATTTACTGTAAGTAAATGTATTTTTAATGTATATTAATGACAAGTTTTACACTTCCGTCATTTTGTGATGTCACAAGCCGTACGACAACCCACCGGAACCTGCATTCAGCCCCTTACCTAGCAACCCCCCGGGGTGAGACTCCACCTCCTCAGTATAAAAAGCCGTCACGGTTGTTGTTGTGCAATGTGTAGCTCATTTCACTACAAGCCTCCAATAGGACAACGGGTAGTGTTGGACCAAAGAGTGGGAGACCAGGATTTGAGACCGGCACAGACATACCATAAAAATTTCTAGGACCCATAATTGGTCTCCTTTAACTTAATTTATGTCTACTCATATTCATGTAATTAAGCATTTTAATGATTTGGCCGATTAATCAAAAAAATAATCAACTGATTAATCGATTATTAAAATAATCGTTAGTTGCAGCCCTAATCTCAAGTCATATTGCTGTCACAATATTAAGCACTGTTATTGCAGGTTTTCCTGATATGGTGCAGGCCTCGTTTCCACCCAGCTCCATCAGGACGCTCAGATACCTGCAGCTCATGCTGTGCCTGTCCGTATTTGTTGGTGACGACCTGCAGTTTGAGTTTGTACTCAGCTGACTCCAGCTCAGCCTTCCTCCTCAGAGACTGCTCCTGCTCCAGAGATCTGCAGAAACACACAAACACTTTTACCACTAATCTCACAAATAAGACATGATTTTTTTAAAGCTTCTGCAAATAAATTTAATTTAATTTAGACTTTTCAGTTGTTTCAGTTCAGCTCAGAGGCAAAACGGTGGTGGGCTGACTTTGTTTCACCGTGGCAACGTTAAAAATAAAACCAAGAAAGGAAGAAGGCACCTTAGAGCCAGACTGATGTGTTTTGGGTTTTTTAAAAGGCCTTTCTTGTTGTCT
The DNA here is from genome assembly GCF_001266775.1 of Austrofundulus limnaeus. Taxonomy (NCBI): domain Eukaryota; kingdom Metazoa; phylum Chordata; class Actinopteri; order Cyprinodontiformes; family Rivulidae; genus Austrofundulus; species Austrofundulus limnaeus. The sequence continues at coordinate 59,596 of NW_013952619.1, forward strand.
GCACCTTGTTCACCTGAGGAATCATCAATGTCGAGTTGTTCTGAATTAATCTGCAGGTCTGACACTTTTCTTCTCAGCAGGAATGAAAGTTCCTTTTAGACAATTCACAGGCCTGTCACGATAACAAATTTTGCTGGGCGATTAATTGTCTCACAAATTATTGCGATAAGCGATAATATTGCCTGGTGACCATTTTACAACTAATAATTATAAAAGCGTAATATGTAAGTGTAATAAATCAATAAACTTTAATTTTTAAAGAATGTTTAACAAAGTGGACTGTCAGTCTCTAACAAAAATGCACTTGAATAAAAAAAAACAAAGAACAACAAAATGTAAATTAAACACCACACACAACTTAYACAGTAAATAAACAATATTAAAGAGCAGCATCTCTTTAGAGATGAAGCAAACTACACAGCCTGGTGAGGACCCACTGTTTCTTATGGGGAAATAAGCCCAGTTCACATCCCATGTAAGGCTAGGTTTAGGGTCAAATGGTAATAGAAAATACTGGTATATGAATGAAAGTCAATGCAAAGTCCCCATGAGGATAGAAGAACAAACGTGTCTGTGTGAGGAGGGGACTGTCTGTCGGTCTGTCTGAGTGATTGATGGGGTCTCTGTCTGTCTGTCTGAGTGAGTGATATTCTCTCTCTCTCTCTCTCTCTCTCTCTCTCTCTCTCTCTCTCTCTCTCTAAACAGGAGGGGAGGAGTCAGCTGAGCACAGACAGGGAGAGACACAAAGTAAACAAACAAGTAGGAAAATGAAACTTATCGTCCTCGTTTTTTTTTACCGACCTCAAAAAAAGTTATCGTGCAATTAATTGATATATTGTCTATCGCGACAGGCCTAACAATTCACACATTTAATTCTCCTCAGCTGTATGTGCGGTCACTGATGTGTGTTTAAATCTACACTAAGGAAGCAATCAATCAATCGACAATTAATTGTCAAATAATGGTTTATTAGATCAACTGGTAAAATCTGCTTAGACGGACCAGAAAGATGCATCCTCTCCCAGATTCTGTTTCAATTTATTCAGAAGTAGGGACTTGAAAATTTAAAGCAGTTGTTAAATTATGTTGATAGGCCAAGTTAAAGCAGAATTATGATAAATATAGACCCTTTTTCCCCCTTAAAATGACGTCCGATTTGATGAGCATGAGCAGGAAACACTGTCCCATGGAAAAAAAACACAGCAATCCTTCGTCAGTTTCATCCTCCTCGAGACGATAAAATAAAAACCCTTTGATCGTTTCTCTGACAGAGGCCCAAAGTTGTTTGTCAAGCAGAAAAAATTCTACGGGACGAAGAAAATAAAACGACACAAAAGATGAATGAAGTTTGGTGGTGATGAAGAGAGAGTGAGAGCAGGAGAGAATTGCGAGATCTTTAGCGCTACACGTTTGGATTGTACAGTTTGGCGTGTAGTTCAGTGTCTGTAGACTTTCATCTGTTTTAGTCCAAACAATGAGCTGAGCTCAGAGCTCGGACTCTGTGCAGAGGGGGAATGAGACGGCCCACCTGCAGAACCAGGGTGACTCTGGTCCAACAGAACCAAAAATCAGTTCTGAGCTCTGGAGAACAAAAAAAAGTCTGTTGTTTAAACCAGAGATTCTTAACCCGTGGGCCGCGAGCGCCACCTTGAGGGCCTCAAAAGAACAACAGATTTTCACTTTGGGCCGCAGAGGGCCGTGGAACCGCATTGATTTTGAATAAGGTGCAATAGTGCTGGGCGGTATCCCGGTTCGTACCGAATATCGTTTTTTATTTTTGCTGTGACATGAATTTTCTGAATACCGACATACCGGTTTAAATAGCCACGTGCGGAACGTTTCGTCACAGCCGCCAGTGAACTGTTTCCCGGGGGACACTTTTCTTCGCAGCACCACTATGCGCATTAGCATGCTTATGTTACTGTTGGAATAGCTGCAGCGGCGGGTGGCAATTCCGCTGCTCATATTGGCTGACATAAAACAAAAACCATTCCGTTTTCGCCATCGCTTAATGTAGTTAACACATCTTCTGGGATGTGCACGGTTAGATTTAACATGCGACGTTAAAAATGGAGTCGTGGAGACGCATGGAGACTTTGGCTGTGTCCAAAACGACAGGCCGGGTCCTCCAGAGGACCCAGACTACACGGTCATGGCGGGCCGGGTCCTTGGTAGACCGGGAAGACCGGAAAAAAAGAGGCTGTGAATTTGGACGGTCTAGCCTCCCCTCCTTACCCCGGCGTACGTCATGTCACCTAGCAACTGTGACGACGCTAAACAAGCAAACTTAAATCAAAACTAGAAGAATATCAATTCATTAGCATTATTAATATCACAAAACTATAAAATTAACTTAAAAGTATCATTTGAAGAACTATTTGACTCGCTGTAGGTTCATGTTTATTTCGCGTTATTTATGACGAAAAAATAATATTTAAAAACATGTCCATACAAATGATAAAAGTATTAGAATTACAACCGCTAAACTTTTTTAATTTTTATATCACCATATTTTTATTTAAATGTATTCTTTTCTCTCGCTTCGTCCGCCATTACTAGCATAAAAAAACCTCCGGTCGGGCCGCAATGCATTATGGGATATGCTGGGCCAGGAAGGATTAATCAGATCCGTCCTTCAAATCGGGGAAAAAGGACGTATTTGTCGGCCGCATCAGAGGAGTCTTTGGTTTTGGACGTCCTTCGTCGCGGCGCTGTGACGTATGCGGCCGACAAATTCGACCTTCGGAGGACCCGGCCTGCCGTTTTGGACACAGCCTTTAGCATGCTTCTTTTGTGAAAAGCCCGGGGAAGAAGTTTTGTAGTGGAGTTGAGCTGACTGGTGTGCAAGGTGAGTCGTGCTGGTAATCTTTATTAAATAACATAAAACAATAAACCCGATAATCTTTTCTTAACCCTCCTTCACGACGGACCAAAATGCATGATTACTGTTTCCAACCACTAGTCAGAGAAAAGACACAGAGGAGGGAAACAGCGACACAGACACAGTAAAGAAAAAAGTTAAGCAGGTTTTGTACATTTTACTATCAGCTGGCCTGTGATGAAAAGAAAAATACAGTGATATACCGTGAAACTGGTGTAAATGTTGAAAATACTGTGATAAAAAATTTTGGTCATACCGCCCAGCACTAAGGTGCAATACACTTTCTCACCACAGAAGCGGTAGTGCACCACTCAGATGTTTAAAACCTTTTAGGGCTGCCCAACCCTGGCCCTCAAGAGCCCCTATCCAGCATGTTTTACTTGTTTCCCTGCTATTCAGCAGGTCTTCAGAAGATTGTTAATCACTTATTCATTCAAACCAGGTGTGTCAAATCAGGGAAACCTCTAAACATGCAGGAAAGGAGTCCTTGAGGACCAGGGTTGAGAACCACTGCTTTAACACGTTATCTAATTTATTATTTATACATAAATGGCAAAGAGTCAATGACTTCCAGAGGCAATACTAAAATCATAAACTGAGTCTATATTATATTTTGAAAATGTCTCATCAAGCTCAGAGAAGCTCGAGGTGTTGGTCAACATTTAAAGCACTGATTTTTAGATGTTTCCCTGATTTGACACCTGGTTTGAATGAATGAGTGATTAACAATCTTCTGAAGACCTGCTGAATAGCAGGGAAACAAGTAAAACATGCTGGATAGGGGTACTTGAGAATGGAAACCCATTTTAAATGAAAAGTTGAAGCAAAAATGAAAGTAATACGTCAAAAAACACCAAAGTTTGTCACTAATATGAAGAGCAGCTTTAGTTTTTACCAGGCAATATTTTAAAAGTTCAAAACATTATCAAATACAGTTGCAGATACAATTAAATTTTAATTTTCACTTTAAATTAATTTTTATAGTTTATTTTTAAACATTTTGAATGTATTTTAAATAAACTTTAAACTTGTCAAAAAGCTGTTGTTACTGTTATTGTTTGTCACTAATATGAAGAGCAGCTTCTGGTTGCAAAAGTTTAAAAAGGCTTTGTTTTCATTTGTACTTTATCAATTTTATTTTTACATATTTTTTTTAATTTGAAACATTTAGATTAAACATTTTTAAATTTATTTTATGCCCACAATTTTATTTTTTTAATTGTCTATTTTTGTTATTGTTMATATTAAAAAATATATATTTGTGTGTTGATAAGCCTGAGTGGTCTGTTGACTGATCGTTGTATTTGTTCAAACAATTGTTATGGGCAGGTTGCAATATAAAAATGTTTGCCATAATCACATATGTGATTATTTGACAGGATTATTACTTTTAACTGTTAGTGTATTTAATTTAATTATGTTAGTTATGATAGTTTAATTATAATGTAAATACAATAAAAATTAAACCAAGATTTAGAATAATTATCATTTTGATCCATACATTGGTAGTAATGTGTGACTGGGCCTCGTGACAATTTATGTTCAACAAATTGGGCCCCGAGTTCAAAAAGGTTAAGAACCCTTGGTTTAAACCACAGAGAGAACCAACAAGAAGGCAGCAAAAAATAAAACTGAGACAAAAAATTTTAATTCTAAATGTAAATGCACTCTAAAATTAATAATTTATTAACAACAGTTTTACATCTTTGTTCATGGAGGATTAAGTGTTTCACATCTTTTATTTTTGGACTGTACTTACTGTACTTGTATAGCGCCTTTCCATCCAACCAGGATACTCAAAGCTCTTTACATAATCTGTGTCCTGACAGCCAATACAGGTCAATCTATAGAGACTAATCAGTGCTTTAAATCACATTCAAACACTGATGGGACACATCAGAGGCAGTGGGGGTTCAGTGTTTTGTCCAGGGACACTTCGACATGTGCCAGAATAGTGGGGAATTGAACCACCAACTCTTGGATTAGAGGAACGACTCCACTAACCACTCATTTATTCTTTTATTTCCATCCAGCAGACTAATAGCTTTCTGTTTTGTAATATTTTATAAATATGTCCAAGTTTAACGATGTGTGAGAAATCCACAATGCTTTTGTTTTTTTCAGTCAGTGTTTATTAGCTGGCAAAATAAATTGTTCAAATATAATGATGTGCTTCTTTTCAGCATATTCTTAAAAAGGACTGACCCTTTATGTTCTGAAAGGACCCTTGAGTCAAGAGAAAACTCAGGTTTTTAAGAAAATGGCTGCTCATCTTGTTAATCAATTGATGATCAATCAACTTTAGATTAATTAATTAATCAATAACTTGCATCCCTAATCTACACGTGACAAAGACATAAAGCTTTACAGAAGTGGCTGCCTGCACATTCTCACAGCACAACACGTTTTATAACTTGTGAAAGAGCAAAAGCAAACAGTGTGAATGTGAACCACACCAACTGAAAATGTAAAGAAAGCTTGCAATCTTGGTCCCCCAGTCGAATTGAGTCTAGCGGACCATCAGATGTGAACAGGACCTGTGTGACATGTCAGAGTGTAGTGTATCAGAGGTCTGACTCACTTCTTTAAGCTCTCCTGCTCAGAGTTGTCCAGAGCTCTCAGCTTGGGGGCGTACAGCAGCACGATGTCTGACCGCTTGGCCTTCTTGTTGCACTAAGAACATCAGAGACACACAAAGCTGACAGAAGCCCCACTCGTGTGGTGCTGGGATCGCCCCAGTGGAACTGTGGGCCTTGCTCACTAGGAGTGTAAGAAAATATTGATACACTGAAATATTGCGTTGTTTCATTTCCCAATAATGTATCGATATTCTAAAGCCCTGTATCAATATTTTATTAAGGTTTAAAACATCAACTTTCCTACCAGCCGTTCATTTTTATGTTGTAGTTCAGCCTCTGACAGCTAGTTGGCAGCAGTGAGCCAGCCATTTGGCTCCTCTGCCTCTTGAGCGCCAGAGAGTTAAGTGTAGCATTAGCATTGTGAGTAAAAATTAGCTTCATGCTCAGATAGCTGAATCTGAGCGGAAAAGACCGACAACCTCTGCCTTCTAAGCTGAGGTAATGTTACGAACAGTTACTTATTTGTCAGAATGTCTGTATTTTAAGCCAAATTGTCTCGTGTGCCCTTTATCCAACTGTAGTCAGCCTTCATGTTGCGCATATAGCGCATGCGTCTATCACCTCGAGCGAGCTCAGCACCCACCCCCACCCCTCATGACATAAAACTCTGTTGCTCAATGTCCAGCTGATCACATCAAAGTCCATATGCTTTAAGTTTATCCTGCTGTGTTTGCTTCAAAAATGGTTTAACTGTGTTGTTTAGCTTCTCCATTTATTTACTGTTTATTTTCAGGACCTGCCCTGCTGTTCAACCCACAGTTATACAAATCA
>NW_013952619.1:67485-68940 GCF_001266775.1 Austrofundulus limnaeus
GCATAGCTCCTAGGATCATTGGGACACTCAAACCCCTCCACCACGATAAGGTAGCAGCCCAAGGAGAGGTGTTTGTCTTTCACATTAAATTCCAGTGAAATATATTTATGTTTGTGGTTGTAATGTGACAAAATATGGAAAAGTTCAAGGGGTATGAATACTTTTGCAAACCACTGTATATCAGGATATATCGTATTGTGACCCCTCTGTCATGATATATATTATATCGCCAAATTCTTGCCAACACACAGCCCTATTGCTCACCTGTGGACACCTAGCAGCTGAGCCTTGGGTTTTGAGCCATTGGCGGATGCAGGCGTAACCAAACAGGTGTCCGCAGCGCAGAGCGGAGAGTCTGTGTTCGCCTGCTGTCGTCCACACCTCCAGACAAATGGTGCAGGTGTCCCCCTCAGTGTCCTCACCGTGAGGCAACTGGACCGGAGTAGGAGCAGGCTGAAGGTGGGCACAGGGACAGTCAACTGAAGCTAAATAAACACAAACCGGCTCCAGGCGTTAAATGTTCAGCTGTGTTCACTGCACAGACAGCAGGCTCACCTGGGAGTCCTGTCTTTGAGCTTCAGTCTTGTCGCTTTGAACAGCTGAGCCAGAATCTGTTCCAGAAACAAGCACCAGACTACGATGAGGGAAATTTAAAAAAATCACCACTACAGATCATTTAACAAAGGTCTGGTTTCAAACCCACGCTGTGTTTCCTGTGGCTGGGTGGGGGCAGTGGGTGGTGCAGGCGCACTGGGCTCTGCAGCAGCAGCGGCGGCGCCTTCCTCCTCATCCTCGGACTCGCTGGCCTCTGTGGTGCTGCCAGACTGGGGCTGAGAGACGCTGGCCGCGGGGGCCCGCAGCAGGAAGTCTGGGAAAGTTCTGGAAGGTGCTGCGGTCTGGCTGGGGTAGTGCACCCTGAGACCCTGTCTGCAACACAAACACAGGCTAGGAAGCATGGTTGATGGACTCCCAGCTCCTACCTAACCCGGAGCAAAGATTATTCACCTGAGTCGTCTTCTCATCGGTGTCCCCGGAGCCCCAGAGGGTGCAGCTGCAGCTCCGCCTGCCACCCTCTGACTGAACGCCCAGGTGGCAGGGAGCCTGAGAAGAGTCCGAGCTGCTGCTCGTCCTTCATCCCGGTCAGCCTCTTCATCCTCGTCCACCTCCGTGCTGCTGCCGGAGTCTGAGACGTGTATGGGTGCAGCAGCTTCCTCAGCCGGACCAGCAGCTGTAGCAACATGCTCCGGCTGTTCCACGCCTCCTCCCCGCAGCTGCACCGGGAAGTCGACCTCCATGGCCTCCATCTGGGCACAATGAGGAGTTACGAACAATAACACAAGCCTGTAGCTCTTCTCATCATTTGTTAGCAGGAAATTTCTTATATAATTGCCTATTTAAAACACATTTATTAACTGAAGAAGGCAGCGCGTCCCCGCGGAGCGTCAGCGCTGACGC
>NW_013952619.1:74247-78044 GCF_001266775.1 Austrofundulus limnaeus
GTGTGTGTGTGTGTGTGTGTGTGTGTGTGTGTGTGTGTGTGTGTGTGTGTGTGTGTGTGTAGAAAGGACATTTGTGTTTATTAGATTATTTCTTTGTGGAACAATGCTGATAAATGTTACTGTTGGAAAGTCTGTTCCCTTTTAAATGGTGTCAAATTTGTAAGGAACAAGCATTTGTGGGATGAGCAGTAGAGCTGAACATGGAAATCTTGCAAACTCTTCTCTGTCAAACAGCTTATTCTGCTGCCTGTTGCTACTGACTCTTGAGCTTCTGGCAGAGGTCTATAAAGTACTTGAAAAAATAACTAAGTAAAAGTAAAGTTACATGAACAGAAAATGACATTGGTGAAAATAAATTTCACTGATGAAATTACTTCACAAGTAAAAGTCATAAAACTGTTCACAAAAATTGGGAAAGTAAAAGTAAAAGTACTTTTACTCGCCCTCTAAGAAATAAACTGTTAAATTCACTGAACCAAACTGGTTCCACTAAACCAGGTTAAGTAAACTAAGCAATTTATGTATATTCTTTGCTGAATTTAATTGATTAGGCTCAGTGGAGTCAGTTGACGTGACTTGGTTGAGTAAATTCAACATGTCATGTTTTAGAATGCAGAAACATCTTTCATGATGAGTTCGAACATATTTAGTTTTGTAACGAGTAACTAGGTGTTGCATTTTAAAGTCAAGAAGTAACTTTGCTAGCTTTTTGTTACATTTTAAGTTTTTTGTTAGCCTTAAAATGTAACAAAATAAAAGCAAAAGTAGCTGTTTAAAAAAACCATTGCCAACCACATATATATATATATGGTACTGAAGTAGTTTTTTTTGTATCAGAAGCCATAGATTTACAGCTTTGAAGAGAATAAAGAAAGGGAAGGTTGGACCTGATGACACCAGTGGAGGTGTGGAAAGGTCTAGCTGAGATGGCAGTGCAGTTATTGACTCAGTTATTTTAAGGTTTTGAGAGTAAATTCCTGAGAAATGGAGATGTGTTCTGGTACTCAGAGATGTAGAGGAGAATGAAGTTGATGAGCTACAAGATGAAGATCTGGGAGAGATGAAAGCTAAACTCAGACAAGAGGTGACATCTTTGTTTTTAGGATGTTGATGAACAGATTGGGTCAATTAGAACTTCTTTGTGTTTTTGTGGACACAATTTGAACAGACTTGTTTAGTGCCCTGAGGTTAGGTTTGTTGTGAATACGTATAGTGACTAGAAGCACTTGGAGAGTGCAAACCTTCGCCAAGACCAATTTTCCCCATCCTGTAAGAGTTAATGCGCAAAAGCAGAGATGGAAACACATTTGTCGAATAAGTTCTGATGTAGCGAACATTTAAGCAGGCAGTATGCACGGGATTTCTTCTCGGTGGAGTCCAATGTGAAAAAAAAAGTCAGACTCGTCACCCGACGTTATTCATTGTCAAACTGGTGTCGGATTAAGCTCCTAAGTTTTCATCAGTCACATTTCACCATGTAAAACATCAGTTTTATCCCCTTGTATGAGTTTGTAATGGTTTGACTCTCTTCATAAAGTGCTTCTTGGCTCCCCCGTCTCCAAACTAGGGATGTGACGTTCATGAATGATCTGAATCTTTTTAAAGGCTCTTTACAATGAATGATAGGAACCGAGTCATGGGCAGGTGTGAGCCATTTGTAGTTTTATAAATTTTATTCCTCATAATAATCTTTATTATTTCATCCTTAAATTGCTCCTGCTTTGCTTTTTCACGGAAAACAGGCAGAGCGGTGGAGTACAGAAGCTCATGGGAAAGGGGGAGGGGAATTTCTGCTTGACAAAACACATGGTTCCGCCCACGTAACGTGATGACGTCATCACGTCGTCATATGTGATGACATATTTCCCCATGATGACGTAACTCGTTCAAAATCAAACGGCTCTTTTGAACGGCTCTATGAAACAAACGAGATCCTAAGATCCGGATCCCATCAAGAAGCCATTTATCCCATCACTACTCCAAACTTTGAGGCCCGGCAGCTCTCTGTTTACAAGCCTAGTAGTGAGAAACTGTTTTGATTGCTTGTTTCGGAAATGTGGTGTGTTTGAGAAAATGGGAAAAATGGGTGCAGTCACGCACTTCTTGGTCACAAAACGTTCTGAAAATGTGCATATTATGGCAAAAATATTCATCATTAAATGTGGCTTTAACATTACTTTTATAAAGTTTGAAGTCCGTGCTGTCCAATCCAGCTCACTGTTTTTTTACAGAAGCCCTGTGAAAGCATCACAGCTTTACCTATCTCAGAGTGTTAAAAAAAATTCCTGTATCCGCTTTCGTGATCCAGAACATCAACAAAATTTAAAGGTGTGTTCCTTAGCCCAGTATCCACGTGGTAAAAATGTCATGACAATCCATCCACAAGTTTTTGAGTAATGTCCACAGACAGACAGACAGACAGACAGACAGACAGACAGACAGACAGACAGACAGACAGACAGACAGACAGACAGACAGACAGACAGACGTGACCGAAAGCATTATCTCGCCCTTGGCGGAGGTAATGAAATAAAATGAACTACACTGTGTGTAATGTTTTAAATATTATAAATTTCTGCTTCTTTTCTATCATATTGCAGTTAAACACAACCTGCGCCTGTTTTTAGATGGCAGCTGTGACCTGTGCCAAACAAGTATCTATAGAAAAGTGTTGAATAAATGACCTTAAAATTACACATATGAAAATACAGAACTTTATTGGTTTCTGAATAACAACAGATCTACTGACATGGTTTGAAGAGTCACACTTTATTTACAAAAACACTGAGAACCAAACAGTGGAGGGTATGGAAGCATGATGGCAAACAGATGGAGTTGTTTCTCTTCCTATGGGACAGCAGGTTCTACAGGCTCCTGGTTGCATGTATCAGGGCAAGGTTGGGTAACTGCAGGGTGTACCTCAGCATTAATAGTTTCTCCAATGGGGCAGTCTGTGCCACAGCGTACGTTGTCTCGTCTTGCGTCTGTCCGTCACCACACTTTGGTTTCTGAGCAGTAAGGAGTGAACCAATCTACTTTCTGCGGCGAGCTGCAGCTCCCTTTTTGCTGCTGTAATTTGAAAAAACACAGAAAAAGAAACATGTCAGAATTGTAGCAGCTCTAAAAGAAAGTCAGGTTTACAGTAACAGCCAAGAGAAGTGGATTTACAAACTGGTAGAGATGCGACTCTCAGCTGAACTATTTGCATCATATCAACAAGCCCAGTCTTTGTGCTGGTAACTTGTGAGAACGAACCGATAATCATGTCTGTCTATTACCAAAATACTGTATATTATGACATATTGGATAAAAAAACTTAGCTAACACAAAAATGTCATTAGCTAAGGTAAATGCACAGATATTGAGCTAAAATTGTAAATAGTTATTTTGTTTTTAATGAAATGAATAATTTTTTTGAATTGAATTGAATTGAATTGAAATTTGATGTAATTTAGAACAGGGGTTCTTAACATTTTTGACTCGGGGCCCAATTTGTTGAACATAAACTGTCACGAGGTCCAGTCAGATATTACCAATGTATGGATCAAAATGATAATTATTCTAAATCTTGGTTTAATTTTTATTGTATTTACATTATAACAAAATTATCATAACTAACATAACTAAATTAAATACACTTAAAGTTTAAAAGTAAAACTCCTGTCAAATAATCACAAGACATGATTATAACAAACATTTTTATATTGTAACCTGCCCATAACAATTATTTGAACAAATAAAAAGGTCAGTCAACAGACCACTCAGGCTTATCAGCACAAAAATACACATATATACAG
>NW_013952619.1:78054-94005 GCF_001266775.1 Austrofundulus limnaeus
GCTTTTTGACAAGTTTAAAATTTCTTTAAATTACATTAGAAATATTAAAAAATAAACTACAAAAATAATTTGATAAAGTGCAAATCAAAATATAGTTGTATCTGCAATTTGATAATGTTTTGAACTTTTAAAATACTGCATGACAGAAGCAGAAGCTGCTCTTCATATTAGTGACAAACAATAACAGTAACAACAGCTTTTTGACAAGTTAAAATTTTCTTCAAAATTCATTCAAAATGTTTTAAAATAAACTACAAAAATTAATTTAAAGTGCAAATTAAAATATAGCTGTATCTGCAACTGTATTTGATAATGTTTTGAACTTTTTAAAATATTGCATGGTAAAAACAAAAGCTGCTCTTCATATTAGTGACAAACTTTGGTGTTTTTTGACGTGTTGCCTTCATTTTTGCTTCTACTTTTCATTTAAAATACGTTTCCATTCTCGTCAGGTTTCTAAGGTTCTTCTTCTACATATCAAAAAGTTGTTAAACATCTGAGTGGTGCACTACTGCTACTAGTGGTGAGAAAGTGTATTGCACCTTATTCAAAATCAATGTGGTCCCACGACCCTCTGCAGCCCAAAGTTAAAAACTGTTGTTCTTTTGAGGCCCTCAAGGTGGGGCTCATGGCCCAAAATTGGGCCGCGGCCCATAGGTTAAGAACCTCTGATTTAGAACACACTGCAAGATCTCACAAAAAATAGGTTGTGCTTAACGTTGCTTTCCACTAACACATCATGGTGGGAATGAAAGTCGTAAAAGATGTCTGGCTTCCCTTCAAATGTTTTTTTTTAAAGAAATGCTAAATAACAGCACAGGCGTTGTACCCATGATTTTCACAACCTTTAGGTTTTTTCAGTTTTAGTTTTTTTCTCGGGCCGTGGCAGCTCTTACTGCACGCTCACATTAAATGTGGCAAACCTGAAATTCTACTTACAATTTACTGAGCTCCTCCACTCTCTTACGCAGTCTTGTAACCTGGGGGAGAAATGAAGAATACATGGAGAGTTTACATCTGGAGGTGATGAGAAGTTTGTATTATAGCCTGGTCCAGCTGAGAAATCTGCTGATTTCCTGTTTAGCATCATAAAATAGTCAAATGTAAGGATTTCAAGAATTGATTGGGCTTCAAATTATGTTTAATGTGTTTGACTTTTTAAAGTTACAACACACTATTTTATAATGAAAAAGAGGCAAATGTTTTTCTACATTTTGTTAATAACATTTGTTGATTTGATCAGATACTCTTCATAACAATACATTAAATAATAGTTAACTACCTCTAACATTTCTGAGATTATAAAGAAGATGGATCATACAGGAATTCTTTTTACATCCACTAAACACAACGAGTGAGACCCTGAGGTGAAGCGTCCTCTCACCTCGTACTTCTGCAGCTTCAGTCTCTCCATATGATCAAACTTCTCAGACTCCAGCTGGCGCATCCAGTCACTCAGCTCAGTGATCTTATCCCTGCAACGCAAACAGCAAACTAACATGAGTCTATTTGCTGCAGACAAAAGAAAAGACACGCCGTCACATTTCCTGAAAGCTTTGAGTCACAGTCATCTACGCTGATTGACCTTTGGAGTCAATTCAAGATGGCTGCCACAACTAATTGCTAAAATGGCTGTAAATCAATTAATTTGACAAAAATTGAGTTAAAATTCTAATCACAAGATGATTTTAGTGTCAAACTCTGGATCAAAGGTGGTGATATTAATGCATTTTGTGTGTTTGATGGTTTTTGCCATCTTTCCTTCTAGTTTTCTGAGTTTGATTAGTTCCCTGATGCTTCACCTGAGTTAACAACCCGATGACCTGCTTTGTACCACTGAGCCTGAGTTTTCATGGGGTTAGTAAAGCTGGATCTACCCTGGATAAGTTAAACCTGCTCTGTAGAACAGGGCAAGGGTGTAACTTTAGTATACCATTGGGGGGTTATGCCCAATTATTTATTTATTAAATCATTTACCTTTGTAAAATGATTCAGGATATTTTGGGGTTAAAATACATTATAATGCTTTTACTGTGATTTACTTAACATCCCTGTTTCATTAGTATTTACCCTGCACCTTTTCTGTTCAACGCCAGTTCAACAATTAAGAAAAGGCTTACTTTCTTCCCCGTTTTTTCCAACAGTAACAAATACAGTATTTTACATTGTAAGAATGTATTATATGACTAAATTTCTCAATTTTTCCCAGAGTATGTTCTGATGCACTGCAATATGGCTACCAGTGGTGGGCAGCACTAATCCAGAAATTAGCTGCGTAATTTCAAAAGCACTTTTGAAAATATTTTGGTCGGCAACTTCAAAAGCACTTATGCCATAGGAAAACTAGCAGAAGTTTATTTTAAAGCGTAAGTTCAATTTGACATGAACTAGCTGACAATTCATGTAATATATGCACAACACTGCCAACTAGCAGTGTATGAACCCTTGTACAACTTAATTCTAAAACCACCAATTGCTGGGGATGTGTTTTCCTGAAACAGACCTTTAGCTCCTGGTGTAAAAATTAAAAAGTTGTTGAGGATTGCTAGTTCGGCTGCTTCTTTGTCTTTGTCTTTTGTTTGTTGTAGATTTTTCATTAAACATGCATCAATAAAGTAATTTTAAAACTGTTTATTGGAAAACTGAAGCGATGCATTCTGGATATGATTTGTGAAAGGAAAGCACGGTTCACAGGAAACTATCTTCCCTTCAAAATAAGAGCTTGGATTTTAAAGTTTTCCATGTCGTTGCACCAGTTGACCACTAGATGTCAGTCTTCATCAGCATAACATCTTTAAATCATTTCTGCGTCCCTTCAGGCTTCAGCTAACCCCGTTGGCCGATTGCTTCGACCAATTACGTCAAGTATTGAGCTCCAGTGTTTAAACTTAATTTTTTTTAAAAAGGAGCTCCGATTGTAAAGTAAAATAAAATCAATACAAACAAAATTTCAGTACGGATTACAAACATTAACTGTTTTTGCTATTGTTTTTGTTATTTACGTAAGCAGACACAAAGCATTGTGGGAAATGAGAACCTTGACTGAAAGCAACAGTCAGCAAGGATGTATTCGTTTCCAATAAGTGTGTTTATCTGGGAGGGGTGCTGTTGGATAGACCATGTGTGTTGTGAGTCATTGACAGCCATACCTTCCACTGTTCAAGATAACGATGACTGGTAAATAATTAGTTATTAGCGGAACTGCATTTTAATTTGGAAAGCACAAATCCACTTATGAATTATAAAAATTAGTAAGAGCACTAAAGCGCAAACAAAATATTTAGGTCCGCAATTAGTGGATTTGCGCTTTAGCGGGCTGGTGCCCACCACTGATGGCTATGAAAAATTACAACACATGATTCAACAAATACAGCCATAATATGACAAGAGCAGACTAAAACCCTGCATGCTATTTTCAACAATTATGTTTAAAAGTAAAAAAAACCTGTTCATTTCTACTGTGTTTGAGCAAATAATGCCATTTAATTGGGTAATTTATATTGACTAGATCACCCCTGCAAATTCCATCCATGGGTCCAGCGAGCAGAACCGGGTCATACCTCAGCTTGTCTTCACTCAGATGGTCAATGTTGAGTGGCTTGCGTCTAGCGGCCAGGATCTTCTTCTTCTTCTCTCTCTCAGTCTCCTTCTTTCCTCCTCTCTTCTGGTCAGCCTGTTTGGATCAGACACAAGAGTTCAGATGCAGGTTCAGAGTGGACCCGGACTCCACTGAACCAAAGACCCCATGAGGTGCTGACCCTCTGCAGATGACTGCTGTAGTTGGAGCCCATGCTGGACAGAGCAGACTTCTTTTTGGCATCCTCATCTGCTTTCTTCTTGTCATCTGCCTCTTGCTTGATCCGCCTCTCCTCCTGAGTTCACAAAAGGAAAGAATGGCAGGGAGTTGCACCTCACAGCTAAAACCATTTCATTGTAAAAACAGCATAAGGGTCAGTCAGAAGTGAAAAATAATGAGGAGGAAGTTGTTAAGGTTCTTAATTTTAAGTTAGAAGGTTAAAGGGGGAATAGTTTTGACAGAAACAACTTCAATCCCTCACAATAAGAGTCTCAAAAATCCTCTGACGGCAAAACTCAGAAAACTGTCTCTACATATCCGTTTACGAAAATATATCACATTAACATTCTTCAGTAAAATGAATCATGTAGATTAAGAATTTAGAAGTCAACTCTCAGAGTGTGTTTGAGACTCTTATTTTGAAGGGTTGAAAGCATCTCTGGAGGTTCTGCTGCAGTGGGATTAAAAAACCCAAACACAGCATAAAAAGTGATAAATCTTAGAAACAAAAACATAATAAATAAATTGATTCAGATTAGTTTTGAAAAAGGTCTCTTTGTTCTCAACATTGTGACTTTATTTTCTCAATATTAATCCATTTTTATTCAAAAATTATTTTCACTTTAATCTCAAAACTACAATTACAATTCTGAGTGGCTCCAATACTCAGTAACTATATTTCGGTTGAAAAAAAAGGAAGCATTTTTCAAAGTGAGAAAAAAAGAGAAATGTTTTGAAGACAACAAACCTCACGTCTGGCCTGACGCTCCTTATCCTTCTCAGCCCTGATCCTCTGCTGCTCAGCCCTCTCTGCACGACGCTTCTCCTGCAGGTGGCAAACAATACAAAGGTTCTCTGATTTCATCATTAAGTCCAAAATTAAAAAAAGAAAATGACTGAATGTAAGCTGCAAACCTAATGAAATTTATTTTACAGATGTAAAGAATATCCATAAGGAGTTTGTTGAAGACTGACACCAGCAGCTCCCTGATACCAATATGTTTTCCTGGGCTCCTCCTTAAAATGTGCTTTAAATCAAATCAAACAAAAATACTAAATTACAGTGCAGGCATTGATCCAGGGCAGCATTTCTGCATCGTGAGGCCTGGCCCAACCACATTGGACCATGTCTTATTCTACTCTGGCCCTGGTTCTGTGTGCTTTGAGAAGAGCTGCCTCAATGTGGGCAGGGATCATCGTATCAAAATCAAGCAAATCTTTATAAGATGTTTGCAACACAGATGTTTGCTCTATATAAGAATCAAGACCAGTGGAAATGGAGTGAGACAACATCAAATTGGCCCAGCCGATGATGATAACTAGGGTTCGGCAAAATTGTATCGTGTGCAATTATTAGTCAGAAAAACTTTAATCAATTATTTTTTGGCACTTGACGATTAATAAGATTAATGCTGCTGGGCAGACTGACTGGAGATTTCTCCGGTCAGTCTGCTCGGTGCTCTTCTCTGCTTCAAACATGACGAAAATATAAAAAAGGTCTGTAATTTATTTATCATTATTCCGGTTTTACTTGGTCTATCAACACAATTTAAAAATTGATCGCAGGGGCGGACTGCCTATTAGGAGTACCAGGAATTTTCCCAGTGGGCCAGCGCATCCCTGGGCCGGCGCACAGCGAGGAAAATAAAAAGGTGTAGTTGTGCTCAAAAACAGTGGATGGCGATAATGCACCAATTCATTGTTTACCAACCGCCAGCAAAGACCGAAGAAGAAGAAAAGTTTGATGATGAAGAAGAGGAAGAAGAAGAACCGGACGGGCTCCGTAGAGAATAAACGTAAGAGAGGAGAACAAAAATTGAGAGAAAAGAAAAAGCATCTATCTACAAGCAAATTCAGCCAAGTGTCAGAAACTGACATTTATTTTCTGCTGGTGCATCATTATTGACAGATTTTTACAGAGAGCAAATCTTTCCCACTAGTGATTTAATTTGGTCATGTGATTAGGGCATACAGGTGTCCAGGGACTACAGGGGATTGATTGCTAATGGCTAAATACCACAATTAATTGTGATTAATTTTTTTTTTTTTTTGCTAATATCGCCCAACCCTTATTATAATCCCAGGTCTCTGGGTTCCAGAAATAAGGCTAGCAGTGGACCATAAAGGCAAATAAAAATACTGTACGCTAAATCCATGTCAGGCCAGGCCTTACAATGCAAACATGCCAACATGTATGGGGCATATAAGGACTGGAGAATAGGGATGGGTGTACTGGGTGGGTACATATACTGGAGAACAGAGGGATGACCTTACTGCAGCTAAATGGTGGCTATAATTTCAAGCCTTTATTTATTTATCAACACTTTTTTAATCAAGGGGGATTCATAGTGTTACATGTTGACTAAAATTTGCCCAAGGTCCAAACAATTAATTGGATAATATTTTGACAAAGACTCACAATCCTCTCCTTGAGTGCAATCAGCTCCTCTTCCTCCTTCTTTCTGCACTCAAAGTGAGCATCAATGAGGCCCTGCAGCTCCATCAGATCCTTGTTCTGACGTTTCTTCTGGATGTCCTGCGTTAAAGAAGAACAGACGGCTCGAAAAACACAGCAGACAAACAAAAATCCTGAAAGTTTCTCTTTTTGTTCAGGTCTGCTTACATCAAAGTCCACTTTATCACCCTCTGGGATCTTTGGAGCGGTGGGCCTAGGATGAGATTATGAGTGAAATTATTACATCTCACATTTTTTTAACATATTTTTGATCAAATCATTAACATGAAAATGTCTAAAGTTACACATTGAAGACACTCACTTGAATTTTGGCTTCTCCTCTGCAGGAAAAAATGTGGAGATTAGCAAAAAATAAAAGATCATTTTGAATTTTCATGCATCATTTTATTTGAAATGACATGTAAGAAGGATTAAAAATGGACACAAGCTTTTTTAAAAAATATATAATTATAACAGTCACAGAAGTAAAACCACAAATGAATTAATAACATGACCAAACAACTCAGAAAGATTAAATAAATTGTGCCAACAATGAAATCAGTTTAGTTGTAGTAAAACGATATTTTCTCTTTGGCTTGACCCCAGAACTATTTGACACAAGCAAGACAAACCTATTTCTTCTCATTCAGACCAGATTCTGGTGCCTCCATGCACACAGTGAGACCCAGCTTGGTGAGGTGGAACAGGGTTTACTGCAGGTATTAACCACTATTACCCTTTTTTCTCTACTCTACTTAACTCTTAACTGAAACATTTCATTTGATTGATTGTGGAAAAACTGCAAGCTAAAGACTAGAGCACTGTAGTTTGTCCAAAACCAGAATACATAGTTCCCATTAGACCAGCCTGTCTAAGACATACTGGAAGTCCAGCATTTTCCTGTGTTATCTGTGAACGTGGTACTGATGCATCTTTTCGAGCTCTTTTTTTGAAACTGTCGGACTTTGTAAAGACACATTAGACAGTGCTTCGAGGAGGTACAAATAAAAAAATTGTTCTGACTGATCCAAACTACGGTGGACAAAGACAAAATGTGAGCCGAGCTCCCAGCAGTGACTTACTATGATATAGTGAATTATTTAATTTTAAAAAAGTACCCTCACCATGCGGGAGCTTCTGTCAATGCTTTGGACATATTGTTTGGAATCATCACTGTCAGTGTTAGTAAACTGGATTATCTGCTTACTGCTTACAAAGTGATGGGAGCAAGTCTTTTACTCTCAGACGGCTTTAGCTTTCCTGTTTTTATCAGTGAGACGCACTCGTCAACGCACGATGGTGAGTTTTAAAGTCCGTGCACCTTCATGTTGTATTGTTGATGTATATTTATATAATACATTTCAGCTGAATCAGGAAATGTTGAAATAACACACAGTATTTTCATCTTTAATGGCCTCTGCATGCAGAAAATGTGAAGACATAAAAGCAGAATTGATCTTATTGTTAGCAGACACACAGAACTCAAAGCTAAGCACAGATTTGACACAGCGCTCCCTGTCTGATCTAAATATGTACAATTAAAAGTAACAAATTCAATTTCATGTTTAAATATTTGTTACAGAAGTCTAGTACAATGAATTTTGGTAATAACACATAATATAGCCTGGTCTTTGCAGGTACCAGGTACATACCTGTTACTTACCAGGTAATTAATTCATTATTTGGTACATACCAAAGACCTTCAGGAACATTACAATGTGGTACATACCAGGTATCTGGTATGTACCATACAGGGTACATAAGTAACAGGTGTGTACCTGGTGAGTACTTGGTATGTACCATGCAGTGCATGGTAAGTACCTGATAAATAACCAATAAGTACCATGTACTTACTGGGTACAAACCAGGTAAGTCTGAGGTACAAGATTGGTGGATACAAGGCAAGTGTGAAGCCAGTAAGTCCAAGGTAGCAAATATCTTCATTTTACAGCCCAGTCTTCTTAGCTAACAAGTATATATCAAATATCAGGAACTTTGTCCTATGAGGTACTTACTAGTTACATATTGGACTGTATTATTTTTTGGTACTGAAATTTTACTTCACATTACTTTGTTAGAAATCTGAAGTTTGGACGGCTGTGGTGTAGTGGTAGAGCAGCCGGCTTGGGACCCGAAAGTCTTAGGTTCGACTCCCCACCATACCCACATGTCGTGGTGTCCTTGAGCAAGACACCTAACCCTAACTGCTCCCCGGGCGCCTCACATGGCTGCCCGCTGCTCCACTTGGGTGTGGATGGGTTAAATGCAGAGCACAATTTCGTCATTGTGTGGAAACATACACTGATGACAAATAAAGCACCTTTACCTTTACCTAAGTTTGGACGGTTCTAGAAGATTTAATAAACTGAGACATATTTAGAGATGGCTACAAAACAGGATGTTTTTGTATTTTTGCATAAAAAACATGATTGAAAATGCTTTGACATCAATAGTAAACTAGATTTTTAAAAAAGTTATTTGTAAGTAGCTTGATTTGGATCTTTTAAGTTGGAGTGTACCAGGGTTAGTAGTGTTAGCAGGTTGGATTGATAAACCTGATGTATTTGCAGTGAAAGTCATGCAAACACTGTAAATGAAACAGGGTAAGACAGATGAAACGTTCATGCCACTGCAGCTGCAGTCTCTGACTCTATGTTGCTGTTTCATGTATGTGTCAAGTTGGTTGCAGTCAATAGTACAAGATTTTCAGGGAATTTCTGTCCCAAATTATCTCCTCCTCCAAGTTGTTGGTCTGGATTTGTGTCATTGTTTGATTGATCATAAAACCCTGATTACATCGTCTTTTTTTAAATCAATCTGTGAGATTTTTTACATGATAAAATTTTAATGTCTAACTGAAAGGTTTGTTCAGAAATGTACCTATTTTTAATTTGACTAAAACGATCTTGTCTGGGCTGTGATGTGCTGCGATCTGTCTTCAGAGCACTTGAGAACCATGCTGTAACATATCATATCTGACATCTATTTATATCTGACAGCAGATATGATCTTTGGTGTATCAGGCTGTAATCATGTGGACAGAGGGGGCGGAGAGCCAGAACAACGTACTTAATACACATGAAACTCTCATGAGTCAAAGTTCAGATTCATTTTTGATTTGATTTATTTTTAAGTATTACTCATATTTGCTGCCTATATACTTTACTAATGCACATGCTCAATTGTCAATCATTTTTGATGCATTGTGGTCAAAATAGTTTCATGCCTACTTTCAATTCGCTGAAATAAACAGTTTTCATATCTACTGATGTTTCAGCTCTGCAGTCTGACGAGGTCATCTTTATGTTTCATGGCACCTATACCCCTCTGCAACCCCAGTATACCCAACCCTCTATTTCCTGGATCCTGCAGTTATTATGTGTGTAAAATGCAACTTGAGTATAACTCAAACCCCCATGTTTTGAGCTAAGACAGCATTAAAAAAGTCTAATCCTTGTGTACATTTAATAATTTCATACAGACTTCAGGATTTTTCAGTCTTCTCAGTTTATCCTTATGTGGGGAAACAGATTATTTTAGGGACACACTCTTGTGGACATGCTTGTGTTCTTCTGCTAAAAATGATCAGCTGGTTATTAAGATAACATGACGGACAGCTTTGAGAAACTGCTGTGTGGTCCTGTTGAGCACTCGAATGTGCAACTGACATACATGTCTTCTTTCAACTTCCACGACTAACAATAACAAAAAAATTGGTGAAATTATAATGATTTACCCCCTTTGACACAATATTTCAGTTATATAAGAAAATGTTGAAACATTGTGGTAGTATGTAAGAAGAAAAAGGGTCATAATTGACTCCCATGTATAATACGGACCCCCAACTTTATGGATGATTTTTGGCTTAAATGTTTTGTATTATGCACACAAAAATACTGTATGTTCAAGGGATCCCTACGTTCCCAGACACCCCTTTATTCCCTTGTGCAATCCCTGTACTGTAATTGAATATTGTTTTATTTGTTTTAATATATCGCCATTTGTATCATATTTGCTACGCAGGATTCTGTGACCTTTATTTTATCAATGTGATCAATATTTTCCTCAAAAACCTGTTGTACATCATGTGAGATCTGTACTCTGCCCTCTAGTGGATTAACAATGTACTGCAGGAAGTAGAACTTTTTTTTTTTTTTTGCCTTTTCAAAATGTCTGCTGACATGAGGTCATCCACACATTTTTTTCCAGGAAAACTTTTGCTAATTTTGGAGAAGTTATGGTAAGAATAACATCAATATTGTTTGTAATTTTAATAAATACTTTCTGTGTTGAAACAATGCATAATTACTTAAAAATATTTTTAATAGTACAGTTAAAATTTTGTGTATCAGCCTTGATACTGCAGGTAGATAAGGTGCTCCAGTCCTGAAATGTCGTGTGACATTTTTGTAATTTTAGTAATTTAATCAACAGTATTCTTGCCACAATACAACACACACTATTTTGGATGATTGATTAATTACTGTAATGCCATTTGAAAACACATTTTGGCTATTTTCAAAGTGGTTTCTTTTGAAATTATAATCTCTACGCTGTACTGACTAATTATTTATGTGTTAGATGTCAAAGAGAACTGAGGAAGAAGAGAGAAAAAAGAAAGTAAGAAAATGTCATCAGTATGATAATAGATGACATTTTTGCATAAAGTGTGAGGCACATCTGTGCCTGAACAAGGACAGAAACTGTATTTGTGCCTACCACAAAGTGAAATAAATGGCTGTAAAACGTTTATTGATTTGATACAAAAATATAAACAAAGTGACGTGGCAAAAAAGGATTTTGTTTAAAGGACCAATAAACATGTCAGTTCTAAAAAAAAGTGAATTTTCTGACTATTTTTTAAAGGGTTAGGCTCTATTTTCATGACTTTTAACCCTGGAGATCACAGGTTTGGATGCATTTCCAGCACATTACACCTGCTATCACAAAAGAAAATACTGATAGAACTAACTATTTCTATCTATGTATGTTTGTTTGTAAAAGTCGATAGAAAAATGATCTGTACAAATAGTACAATTTTGATTGAGGAAGTATTGATTGAGAAAGGACAATTAAGATGTGGGACAGGTTTTTAAACTTCTAATATCAGTCACGTCACAGTCTTTGGAAACTGGTGAGATAACTATGCCTGTTTCTGTCAGAGGTCATCAAACCTGTACAAACAGTATTTTTTGAGCTGTTTAAATAAAATGTCTATAGGTGAAAGAAAGGTAACGGTTAGCGTTGAACATGTTTAAAAACATCTGTCTGTCTGATTGACGCCTAGTAAAGGATGATAGAACAGGACCCACCCCTTTCTTACCACATACCTTCAGACTCAGGCTCTGGTTCTGGCTCTGGTTCTACCACTGGTTCTGGTTCTGGCTCTGGCTCTGGCTGTGGTTCTGGCTCTGGCTCTGGCTGTTGCTCTGGCTCTGCCTCTGGCTGAGGGGCCGCCTCAGGGGCCACTTCTACTTCTTCTACTACCTCCACTTCTACAGCTAAACAGCATGCAGCGAGTTGGCGGTGGAGGGTGGAGGGAGGGAGGGTGGTGAGAGGGTTAATAGAAGCAGGGAGAGGGAACAAGGACACAGGTGGACGGAGAGGGGAAGGTGTAAGAAATGAGAAGGGTCAGAATGGAGCAGTTTGGGGGGAACTGTCACTAGATGGCACCAAAGCAAGTGAGACAAAAAGCAGTTGCAGGAGGAAAATAGTCATTGGTGGATGGAAGGTGTTTGTTTCTTGTAAATAGCAGCCCTAAAACGCCATGTGGTGAAAAAAAATTGTGTTTTAATCCTGTTTCTTTTCTTCGATCTCAGAGATAATGTTAATAGTACCCAGCATGCCACAAAAAGTACACCTGGAGGCCGTTACAAATCTCTGACAAATTAGTACCGCTGGCGTAATCATTCAGAGTTTGACGGCTGTGTCTTACCATCGTATTCTTCATGTGCAGCAGAGAAAGAAAGAAGCAGAAGAACATCATCAAAAGATCCCATATGTACCCATTTTAACAAAACACAAATGTAAAGTGTGGGTACACTAGGGATCCATGCTGCGCATACACAAAGCAGTCTGTTCGGGCTGAAGTAGCCTCAATTGGTTCATTAGAGCCACAAAACAACTTTTGTCATCAGGAAGTCTGTTCAGCTCAGAAGGACTGCTTAGAACATGCAGAACTACATTTTCTGCCAACAGGTCAGTGAATTCTGAGTGATTTCATTGTACTAATTTGATCTGAGTTCACTCTTTCCTGTTGTCCGCATTAAACATGTGTGCGTTTCCCTCAAAGGGGAGAGCCTTGTTGCACAGAATGAATCTGGAGGAGTCAAGCCAAACCTGCAAACATACACATTTGTGCAGAGCTAACGTTCTATAAGGGAAGGAAGATCAGTTAGGCAAGATCCAGATCCAGCAGTTTGATTTAGCATGGAGCTCCTAACTGTACCTGAACAAGGAAGCTGGAGCTACTTACCCTGATCACTGCAAAAACAAAAGGGACAAAGAAACGACGGAATTAGCAATCCTGTTTAATGTTGAGGAAAAGTTGGTGCCTGAGACTGAAAACAGTGCTTTCACAAAAACCTAAACAGTCAAGCAGAGATTTCCAGACATTTAGCAAAAAACTGAAGGATTTAAATTGTTAAACTTACACTTCCTCTGTGTCAGACATGATGGCGTGGACTTTGAAACCTGAAAACCAAAAAGAGAGGGAAGAGAGAAGGTTAAAATCTGTTTTTAATGGGTGAACTCTTATTTATAGCTCAGGATTAAGTTGCAGATGTCTTTAAATATGTGCTGCAGGAGAGACCCCGACTGAACCCCACCCTGCTTACACCCACACCTTTACCCCTCTCTTACACAGCTCAAAACGAGATTCTGTCTGAAATGAGGACAAACTCATTTAAAAGTGATGAGGTCATTGTCAGAGGAAATGTTTTATTGAGGTGTTGGACTTTAAACATTCTCACAATTTGTCCCATCTGAAGAGTCTGGCTTTATAATTAGTGTCAGAGTCTGAGCTGAAATGTGAGCCTCATCTGCATGTCTCAGAAGTGGAAAGCAGACCAAACATAAATGATAGCCAACTGGTTAAAAAAGAATAAAACACAGCGATTTGCATGTATAAAACATCATTTCAGGTCTAAAATCTGTTTCAGTTTAAACTCTTTTATTTGTGTTGTTCATAATCAAAACTCGACTAGGATAAACACTAAGCTCAACCCTAACCCTTATTTTATAACAAACTAGGTTTTAGTTTACTGAAATATTATTTTTTTTAATTATCAGTTTTTTTTTGTGAATTAGTCTCATAAGAGTGAGAGCACCATGAACATCCCATCATTAAAAAAGACAGCTGCACAGTTCCCAGATCCAGTTTCAGTGGATACCATGTTGAAGATTGGGTTCCATCTTCTGGACCACTACCATCTCCATTCCCTTATGTGGCTGTCCAGCTCCCACATGGTTTCCTCAATCATATTCCTGAGGGTCCTGTCACTTTACACTGGATTTAAAATAAGCTCCTAAACACACCAGGGAAGGTTAAGGGCCTAAAACCTAATGCTCAACTTCTAACTTTTACATTTGACAAATTCTGAGCTTAATGTGTTTATAAAACAATGATAACCAGAAAGAACGCTTTACATTTGGAAAATCTGCTCCACATCCACTCCCAGAGGTATCTGGGTCAGGTTTAAGACAATAAGTGTTTATCCTCCAGCTATGAGAGGTTTAATGTTCATGGATGCTGTTCCAATTTACAGCTTCACTCAGAGACATCAACACCATTCACTTCACAAGCTAGGAAAGGTTGCAAACTGAAAATGAGAAAAAAAACAACAACAGTCCACTGCCACTGGTATGTTGGTATCATCTGGTGTAAATCCATCAGGCATGAACCTCGTCTCAATCACTGAATTCAAACCAAACCAGCATAAAAACAACAATCTGCTCTGCCCATACAGCTGCTCCGAAACACGAGAACTTCAAACACAGAAAACATTTTATTCAGGCAAACGTTGATCATTTTAACCAAGTTCAAAAGTCCAAAACTGAATCAAATGGTTTAGCTTATGATGGTGATAGGATAAAACACCTCACTGCCATTGCTCATACACATATTGTCTTTTCAAGGTTCAAACACACAACAAATAAAGCCAAAATCTAATATTCCTCCAGGATAATCTACTAATCCCACCCTCTGCTTTAGTGGCAGTGATTGGAACACACAGGCTCGGCTGCATTAAGTCAAATAAAAAGATTTGGGGAAATTAAACCTGAGCTGTCTGCATTCACACACTCATTCCCTACTTTTCCACCTTACCTCAGGAAAGCTGAACGAAGTGAGCACCCTGTTGGCCAAGACAGGCTGTAAGCTTCTACAAACGCACCACCCTGATTATGTCTTTCTGTTACAGCGACACTTGATCCACTCAGGCTCCCTATTGGCCAAAGAGTGGGCTTGGAGGTGAGGCTGTCTTTGTGATGAGGCAGGATCCCTGTCCTCGGCGGTCCCCCCCCCACTGCTCCAAACGGTCACTCAATAAGGAGATGGACGGGCTGAGGGCTGCAGAGGGAGCCTCAAGTTTGGTGAAAGCAACAGTCAAGACGTCCACATGATGCTATTCTGGGGCTGCTCCATTAGGCAAGCACATTTCTTCTGAGACTGAGATGAGAGCTGACCGACAGGGAAGAGTGGCAGCTGGTGTTTGAGATCCTCTCAGAGAAGTCTCACAACACAAACATATAAAGAGAACAAGAATCAGGGACTTTGGCTGAAAGCAGCTCTTTTTTGGGATCTTTGGCTTAAGTTTAAATTTGTGGCTTAATGGGAGTCTTTCAGGTCTTCCAACTGCAGGTGATACATTTCAAACTGATGTTAGTCTCAACATACGTGCAAAAAAAGCAATGATGGTGGTTGACAAACTGAATCCCCTCTGGTCATCTGCTTCCACTTTACTCCTTTGATACACCGAAACACATTGTTTTAAAAGAGGTTCAGAAAGCAAACAAATCCTGTCCACATGGATGATGCTTATCTTTTATTTTTCTTATGAATTTAATTTACATTTGATGTCATTAGATTTACCTACATTCACATTTCTTATAGTGTAACTTCTCGTGTTTCTGTCTAATTATTTTCTTTTAGGTCGAATAAATTCTCCAAATTGCCTGTACCCACTGTCAGCGTTGTATAAAGTACCACAAAGTGATACTTGAGTAAAAGTACTAGTATCTTACCAAAAAATTACTTTGGTAAAAGTTAAAGTCTCCTTTAGGCATATTACTGCAGTATAAGTCCTAAAGTATCTGATATTATTTGTACTTAAGTATTAAAAGTAAAAGGTATTGATTTAAAATGAGCAGTTAGATTTTKTGTAAGGACATTTATTAGGAGGAGACCTCCCCCAAAATTTCGAAATGACTGTTGTTTTAAAATAATTAATTTATGTTAAATTTAGGATGAACTAGTCCAGCTGTTTCAGTTTATATACATATATCAAGGCTGCACAAAGCTTTTCCCCAAAATGAAAATCTATCTGAGGACTGCAGCCAAATGTAATAAAATAATTCATGAAATACAAATACTTCTTAAGTACAGTCCTTTTATTTTAATGATTATGTCCTGCTGGAGTGTGTCATGATTTGTTTGTGTACAAACTAATACAGGATCAGAGTTTTATATATTTATACTTCT
>NW_013952619.1:94364-97175 GCF_001266775.1 Austrofundulus limnaeus
AATCTCAAAGTGCTACAAAAATAAAATAAAATAAAATAAAAATATTTGTAATAAAAACCCTTGGAAGTGGAAGCCAAGCATGTTTTATGACTTTCATTATTAACCCCACGATAACATAGGTACTGGGGAACACAGATCTCTGCAGCTTCGTTTTTACAGATGGTTTTATTTCAGACGTGGTCAAAGAGATCAGTCTTTTGTAAATTCCTCCAGGGGGTGCTGCCGTTTCAGACTGAAGAGTCTCCTGCCTACATAAGAGAAGGGTGGCTATAAAAATATATTTTATAATTTACTATTGAACAAACTGGTCATGACAGGGAAATAAACACTATTCGACAAGTTAACGAGATACTTTAAATGAAAAATGGAAAAGGGTGTTTAAACTATAAAACATGTGGTTTAAACAGTTTTCTGTCGAACTTTCCATACTTTTGGAAAATTCCATCCAAAATGCATCAAACTCATCCTCAGCACCGGCCTTCAAAGTGTCCGACCTAATTTAACCGCGAGGAACATTTCTGAAACACCTGCTGCTCAGAGCTGAGACCCAACCCAAACCCAGCAGCTCAGAGCAGCAGTGTGAGTCCACACTCTCTGCTGTCACAATGCTGCTGCTGTCACCCAGCAGCCTGCGCTGCTCAGGAGTTATTTTTGGATTGCCACTGTGATTTTCCTTCCATTTGCAGGAAGGGGGGGTTGACATGGACTCAGCATGAACCTGCCGTTTTGACACTTCAGGCTGGGACAAGCAGGCAGCAGCTGGCTGGCCAGCACCAAAACAGCAGCCTTACAGGTAACCATCGCAAAACAATTACACCTTTATTCTCCAGGTGAAGCAGAAAATGCTGCCCCGTGTTTGAGGAGATCAGGGTGGGATTTCTTGTCCCAGTAAAGCACCAGCAGCTTGAGCTAGTAGCTAAGACTTTTCATTGCTGTGTTTTTTGTCTCATTGTTGCTTTACAACACGCACGGCCTTAAAATGAGTTGATCAGGAGCAGTGAGGCGTGACGACTTTGACTTTTAATCTTCATGTTTTAAAATGCTTCTTGCTGACTTCAATATTTGCAATGATTAATACTCAAAATGATTTCTTCTGTGAAGGGGCCCTGCTTGGAGCACTTTGAGCCCTGCCAAGATTTTTCACCTGGTAAGTTTAGATTTTTTTTATCTCAACTCTGTTGTCCGTGACCGCGTGTAGTTTTCTTGGAGTTAACTGTATTTGTAGATGTTTGCAAGAGTTTTTAGTTTTATGAGTTTTAATTACATATGTTATTAGTACATTTCTATTATTACTCTTTCCTCTTTTGAATCTGCATCCTGAAGGCATTCCAAATGCCATAACTACCAAAGCCTTAAAAGGAGGATTGAACATCTCATGTGTCGGGCAGGCAGCAAGTTTAGCAGGGAGGAGTTTTAGTTTACAACCAATGACCTACAATTCACTGGGGTGTCAGTAAACTGAGAATAATAAATATTTTCAGACAGACTTTAAGCAGTCAGAAAACATCAGTCTTCCGAAAAGATTATCTTGTAAAAAACTTTTTCTTAAGTTTAGTTTGATTCCACAAAATGTTTATCTGTGAAACTCTTGCAGAATGTCATAATTTAACACAGACTGGTGAAAACTGTGCCTTTAAGCTACAAGCTTGTATATTTAGTTTAAATTGTCCCTCGGGGCAATAAGTGACAAAGTATTTCTGTAGCCCAATCAAGTATCAGTGGGCTGTCCCATTCATTAAGCAGCAGAAACCATTAGGACAGCTCAATATGATGCAGTTCATTATAAACTTTGATTCAAGACATTAAAATAAAGTGCAATGTAGAACAATGAAATGAATGATAAAAGTTATTTTTACTGCCAAATAAAAATGGTCGCTCACTAACAGCTTCTAAAATGAGATAAGACTTTTATAAAACTTAATGAACAAATAAACAACAAGAGAGATTAATCTATGGTGGCCAAGACCACCACTGACCATTCCCTGGCTCCGCCATAGGGATAGGACGGGCGATGGTCACTTGCTGCCCAATTTGTTACTTCATCAAAGGATCAGTGTTTGTTACTGTTCCATTATTCATTTACATTGTGCAGTCTGTACAATTTTATAAACCATTTTCACTTCAGTACAGTGGATGGATGGATGGATGGATGGATGGATGGATGGATGGATGGATGGATGTTAGAGATGGGATAAATGGCTCTTTGAAGGGATCCAGATCTTGGGGAGCCGTTTGTTTCATAAAGCCGTTCGATTTCGAATGTGTTACATCATCACGTAGGGAAATACATCATTACGTAGCCGTACGTAATGACGTCTTCCCGTCACATGGGTGGAACCATGTGTTTGTTAAGTGGAAACCCCCCTTCCCCTTCCCTCATGAGCTTCTGTACTCCACAACTCTGCATGTTTTCCATGAAAAGGCAAAGCGGGAGCAATTTAAGTATGAAAACTAAAGATTAAATGAGGAATAAAAGAAATAAAACTACAAATGGCTCGTTACTGCCCACGATTCGGCTCCTATCATTCGTTGTAAAGAGCCATTCAAAAGATTTGGAACGTTCACTAATGTCACATCTCTAATGGATGGATGGATTAATGAATGAATGGATGGATGGATGGATGGATGGATGGATGGATGGATGGATGGATGGATGGATGGATGGATGGATGGATGGATGGATGAATATCACCCACCACCTTTCATGTCAGAATTTCAAGATAAAATCTTACGTGAGAAATGGTGGACTTGTAGACATTTAGGTCAAATTTTGAAAAGGATGCAGTATATTGTGCAGGACATGGGCACCAG
>NW_013952619.1:97525-110973 GCF_001266775.1 Austrofundulus limnaeus
CATCCATCCATCCATCCATCCATCCATCCATCCATCCATCCATCCATCCATCCATCCATCCATCCATCCATCCATTATCTTTTACCTTCTTCAGGTATGATTGGTGCCCATATCCAGCAGTCACAGTGCGAGGGGAGGGTACAACCTGGAGAGGTAGCAAGTGACCACAGGGACATAGAGACAAACAGCCATTCACTTTCTCACTCAAATCTATACTCAGAAAGGTCCCTGGCTCAGAATCAATCTGGCAACCTTCTTGCTGGGAGGCAACAGCCCTACCAACTTGAGCCACTGTGCCACCCTGGACTCCAAATAATTAATGGCAAAATTTTATACAAAATATTTACAGATTCAAAACTGATGGGCAAAAATATTTTCCACATTTTCCTTTAGGCAGTTGGAAATTTTAAAACAGGTTATGTACCAAAATGATAAACATAGTGTTTTAAATTCATTTTTCTTCACAGGGTGCCTGAGCACTCATGGCTATTGCTTATAGCACTGTCACCCAGCTGGGCCTGTTTTCCCAGCAGTATCCGCCTCCCCTGCTGCCCAAACCTGGAAAGGACAATGTTCGTCTTCAAAAGCTTCTCAAGAGGAGTGCCAAGAAAAAGGCTTCTGCTCAGACATCGCAGACCGCAACAACGTTCCGCTCAAGCCTTTCCCCGGTGGACGAAGCAAGCCCTGACCAAGAGCACAGTGACCACTCACCCTCACCGCGAACACCGGAGATAACCCCCAGCCTCTACAGCATCCAGCCCCCCCCACGTTTCTCCGTCAGGCCGCTGTATCAACACGTGGCATCTCCATACCCCCAAGCAAGAGCAAACAAGATATTCCCTCAACTGGTGACCACTCCATCACAACATGCCTCCACAGTCTCATCATATTCTGCAATGAGCCAGGGTCCCGGAGGTTTAACCTCAACAGGGCAGGTTGCCATATCGTCACAACCATCTTCCTCTTTGCCTGAGGTGACTGTAACACTGAATGAATTTAGTACATTTCCCGAGAATTACGCTGGCCTTAAATCTGCCACAACTGTAGCAACTGTACCTTCCAAGTCCAAAGTTCCAGGTCCAACTCCATTTTCAATACTAGCAGGTCAAAATATGGTTAGACCTCTCATTGTGTTGACCCCACTTATCAAATCTAAAAGTCCACGGCCAACATTTAAAGCAACTGAACCCTCAAAATCTCCGAAGCCAATGTTTGATGTCCCCCAAATAAGGATGTATACAGCAAGCACATCATATTATGAGACATCTAGAACACCACCGGTTCATGGCACAGCTGGGTTAACTTCCATTGGCAGCACAGTACCTCAAAGTGCCACATTAGCAGAAACAAATCCTTATTTGCCTCTACCATCTGAGATTAGAAGAGTTAAGACACCAACTCATCATCTCTCATTAGAAACTAATTCTGGGAGAATAACGCCAATTTCAGAAATGAAAAGAGCAACTCCATCATCTGAAATTAGAGGAAAACCATCAACCCCAGTAAGCCTCACAGCTCAAGCAACTCAAGCTGTCTTTGAAATCTCAAGGCAGGATTCTCCATTGTTCACTGTGTCACCTGTTACAGTACATCCTGAAAAGTCAAGCACACACCAGACAGTTTCTACTATTAGTAGTTCTTCTACTTTCCAAAATGTGAAGCCTACAGAGCACCCTGAAACATTAGCAAACGGTGATATCCATCCTGACGTGAAACCTACAGCTAAACCAGTAGAACAAGGAATTAAAAAGTCAAAGTCTGAGCCTGATCTGAAAAGAGGATCAATCCTGACAAGTGTGAGCTGCCAAAGAGCTGAAACTCCTACATTCATGCCATCGACACAAGTAGTGGCCAGTTATCAGAGGCCAAAGACTCCAACCTATGAAGCCTCTCGACTCATGACCAGATCACCTGGCTATAAAAAGCCAAAGACAGCGCCATATGGCACTTCAGTTTATGGTGTATCACAAAAAGTCTTTCAAAGACCTAAAACGCCAGTTTATCAACCGTCAAAGACTACCGATCAAGAACCTACACCAGCGGAACATGCTGACTCAACACCTCTTGCAATTTCAGTTTCAGTAATAACAACAAAAGATGAGGTTAAAGCTAACAGAGAGTTAGCAGTAGAGAGTATGCAGGAACCATGTGTGAAGCAACAATCTACAGCTGAGATCTTTAAAGAAAAAGACAGCTCCTACAATAAAAAAGAACCCCAGCAGGGGTCTGAACCGCTTGCTGCTGCCGCCTCAGTCCCAACCGCTGTTGTTTCCAAACGGCCTGACTCATCAGTACCAATGCCAAAGAAAGAGGCAGGCATACTTACTGGTCTGGTTACAGCAAAACAGGACACAGTAATTCAAGAAAAACAAAAAATCCCAACATCAGTCGGTAGATTTTTAGAGAAACAGAATATGGAAACAATAATTCAAGAAACAAGACCAACAGCTGAGACGTCCGAGCCTCCTCCTCTCAAGGGTGGTGACCAAGATCCGATGAAGGCAGTAAAAATGCTTTTAGCCACAGATAAAGGCAAGACTGATACAAAAAAAGCTGTAACTGAGACTAAAGCTGATGTTTCAGTCCACACAAAAATTGTACCACCTGCTTCTGACACTAAGATCAAACCTAAAGGCACAGGGTCAGATTCTGCAGCAGCTGCTCCGGCTGCTAGCATCCCTGCAACAGAATTAGCTGAAGACAAAGAAAAACAGAAAAAGAAGGAAACAACAGAAGTACCTCCAGCAGCAGAGTCCCTACTTAAAGCTACACAAAAGCCAAAGGGACTGAAATCTAAAATGACTGGATGGTCGAGGCTCAAGAAGCACATGGTGGTGGAACAGGAAGAGCCCAAATTTCCAGAAATCGTCTCTCAGAAAGAGGTCAGTGAGCAGGACCTGAGTGAGACAAGGCTGGAAGACAAGCCTGGCGAGAAGCCGAGTACACAAGATGAGAAACAAACAGAAGCTGCTCCCAAGGCTACAAAAATGTGGGACGCCGTCCTCTTCCAAATGTTCTCCTCTAAAGAAAACATCATGCACCAGATCGAGTTAAACAAAAGCGAAGAGGAAAAAAAAGAGGACAAGATGAACGAGTCAAAGGAGATTCCCTCATTTGCGTACAGGCTGCCAGTCCTGCTTTTTAGTCCCAGGTTTGATGCTAAAAAGCTTAAAGAAGCAGCGTCGAGACCCGTCACGAAAATTTCTACCGTGTTTGAAATGGGTCTGATTGGAAGAAAAGGTGCCGATGAGGAACCAAAAGACTTTAACAGAACAGCCAGAGGGTTTACTTCTACTTAGACCCTGGCTGATGTGAAGAGTTCAGAGTAAAAACAGGTCCTTCATTGAGCAGCAGAAATAATGTACAGGTCTAGTCTTAGTCTTTATGTACACAAATTATTTTCTGGCTTGTTGAAGTAAATTTTACTGCAACTCTATACTTGACAAATACTTTATGTAGCTCTGACTGTATGGTAGTTAGTGTTAGTATGTTAATTAGCTTGAAACAGTAACATCAGATCAAATGTTTATGTCAACTGAGATTTGTTCTTTTTATTCCACATTTTAAAAATCCATATTGCTAGCTTATACATTATTTATGCTCAAGGTTCTTTAATATTTACTAAATATGTAGTTTTACAGATAAAAACAATAAAATTGATACGACAAATTATGTGTGAAAGAAAATTTGTTCTTAATTATTGAAATGTTTTGGTCCTCTTACAGCTCATTGAAGCAAAGCTTCATTTTCTGTCAAAAATTATTCATTTAATTTATTTAGGATTTATTTATTGTGGTTGCCTTTAGTATGGGATTGAGTAAACAACAACAATAAAGAAACAATCTGTTGTTTGTTTTCCAAAGATGTGTTGAAATATTTTGGACACATTTGTTGGAACCTTAAAGAGACGAACACTCTTTGTGTTGTAGTGAGGTTTCATACTGTGTTTAACTTTAATTAGTGTCACAGTTCAAGCTTTTCTTCAGACATTCAGAGTATTTAAAGAAAACAAACAGCCACTGGGCCGCCTGCCATGGTTGATAGAACCACTCTGAACATGAAGCAGAGAAAGCAAAGGACTGTCTGATTAAAGATCTCCAAGCAGCTTCATGTTCCTCTGATGACAGTTTGACAAGATAATTTAAAAAAGGGAGGTTCACGGGACTGTAGCCAATCCTTGAGGGTGTGGACGCAAGAGGAAATGCGACCCCAGGTCCTGTGGTTCATGGAAAAAGAACCAAGGAAATTGTTAAAAACCACTGAAGCTGAGCAAGGTCAAGGTTTGTCACTTTATGATCAAGTCATCTGTGACATTTTGAATTAAAATGATGAAGAAGACCCAGGAGGCTCCACTACTGTGAGGATCTGTGTTTATTTCACTTTGATTTGTTTATTTCTGGTGTTTTCTCTGTGAGTTTGCCTCTGTTCTTCCCCAGCTCCTACCATGCACACCTGATCCTCATGTCTCTCCACAGGTGTTCTCAGTTCTCTCCTTGTTTACTCACCTACCTTTATATTCTGTGTCCTGTGCTCACTTCCCTGTTGAACCAAATGATCACTCAAGTAACAAGCGCTGTTTGTTTGAAAAACATATTGTAACGGGGATCTAGTAAATGAGTGCACACATACTTTATGTATTTCCTGAGGGTAACAGGTTTATTTAACTACACATCCAAGTTGTTATGAGAGCTAGTACCTTTAGATGGCAGTAATACTCCAACATGGATGTAAGTTGCTGATATATCTCGCAGAAGAAGAACACTTGCATGTTGGTTCAATGGTTGTGTCTCAATAGCCTACATGCGACAGACATCCGGTCCAGCACTAGATGCCACTCCCAACACTTCCGGTTCAGGGTCAACACAGTGTTAGCAAAACATTTTTTCACCCGACGACTCTTGATCTCCACAGTACATAATTAGCATATTACATGTACCAACATTAACACAAGAGATGTACAGGTCCAGCAAAGTAGAAAAAAAAATCACTCCAAAGTGGATTAAAGACATAAAAACAAAGGAAAGACGTTCGTGTTTATGGTTCCAGAATTCAGCCTTTTTCACTTTTCCGTGGCTGCTTGTTCCGTGAATTATTCACGTAGAGCTGTGACACTTATATTGTTGGAAAGAGCAGAGTCTGGGCTTTAAATTGATGGGCTACTTGTATGGTTTGGATCATTTCCCCCGACGTTAGTGAACTGAAAACATAATGATTATCAGGCGGAGGTTCTGCTGCTCTCGGTCGGGGAGGGTGGGCTCGTCACTCGGCTTTAGTCTACGCTGTAATATACACTCTAACAAGGTTTTACTTTAGTCTACGCTGTAATATACACTCTAACAAGGTTTTACTTTTGCATAAAACTCATGACAAAGTCGGATAAAAACATTTCATATAACACAAACGCGCGCACACACACCTACCTTTGTACCAGCTGCTGTGTTAGCTTCCTGCTACCTGTCGTGTGGAGGTGGTCTTTCCTCTCTCGTCTTGCCAGTAAAAGGGGATAAATTTACATTTCCCTTTTGTAACCTCCATCTTCTCATTTCTGATGCTGGCTTTTGAATATCCTCAGGTTAGAAATGCCGATTACAAACTCAAGAGTGAGCTTTTAAAGATAAGTTTTCCTTGTAATGTTATGATCCACAGCTGTCACCTCCTCATCAAGAGGAAAAGGGATAAAAACTAACTACTCTATTGTACCTGCTGCTTAGTGAACACAACGGCACACAACAGAACTCATGTTTTACACCAGTAGATCACAGATGCTTTAACTTTTGTGACATTTTCACGGACTAGTATTAGGCGCTTACGCTAAAAACATAGGCAGTAAGCAGGGAGTGGAAGGGAGGAACGTGGCAAAAATTTTACCGGAAATACGTCATTAATGACCGTGGCATATAGGCTATTAATGGGATGCAGCCAACGTTGGCCCCATTTGTCTGCAACCTACATCACTGCCCAGCGCTGCTCAAATTCATCGACACCTACACATGTGGCCGACAAAACCCAACAAACGTTGGTTACATTTGGGTACCCTACGCATCCCAGAATTCATTGTACCATCAGCAAATTAAACAGAAAAACAAAAACGGCAAAGTTTTAAAAACATTTTAATGACGGAGTTTGGACTTTTATCATGGGCCAAAAAATGTAAGCTAAACAACTTAGCTGAAGAAACGTTTGTTGCAATGAGATGTTAACTAAAATGCAGTTACAAGTACTGAAACTGGAGTTAAACCCAAATTAGTAATGCTTTTATTTATTTCCTTGAAACATGTTTCTATTAAAACTGAATTTTATGCAGTTATACCTTGAAAAAACAACGAAGCGATGTGATATAAAACGTATCGCCATGAGGCAGAGAGTATTTACACAAACTTACGTTTTCTGTAGGGTAGACCGTCCCATTTCAGAACCGTTTATGCAGCCGACAGAAGCAGCCTACAGCACACGTCGACTGTGGCCAATGTCTGCTGCGGTCTACGTCGGCTGCAGCCCATGAACTGAGACACAGCCGTCGTGTCTCAATTCATGGGCTGCATCTTCATGAGTATGTGGCCCACCTGGACCACATCCCTCCCAGTCCAGGTAGGCTGCATTAAACTGCTGTGAAATGAGATGTTCTAGCCTTCGCTTGACTTAAAATTTGTTGGGACATGTATCCACATGACTTTTCACCGACTAACTTAGCTGAAGTTAAAACGATACACGTAAATACATTTAAAGAAACACATTAATAACTTGATTTTAGCTCCAGTATCTGTACTTGTAGTTGCATTTAATTTAAAATCTATCACAGCATAAATTTCATCAGCTAAGTTGCTAAACTTACATTTAAAAACAAATTCTTCGGTCCGTGATGAATTTCCAAACTTGGTAGAACAATTAAAACACCACCCTCTCTGTTTCTCTGTTTAGTTTTCTATCAGCACAGTGAATCCTAGGATATACTCTGAAGCATTCTTGATTTTTGAGATTTTATGAGCTGCATTCCTCGGCCGCATGAGGAGAAGCCTTTGAATTGGGACAACACTCGGCGCGAGGCAGTGATGTATGTGGCTGACAAATGCGCACTCATGAGGATGCAGGACATGAATTGCAGCTCAGCCAATGTGCTTTCCAGCCAGTTTGGGTTGTCCTTCGTGCTCCTCTCTGATTTCCTTTAATTAAAATGCTCCGTTGTCAGCATTTTATGTTTGTAAAAACAAATCTTTATTTTGATCCTTGAGTTTTGCCTGCTCCTTGGGTCTAAACATACAAACCTGACATGTTTTTTTCAAGTGCTTCACCATCATCCTCATCAGTTCCAGGGTATGCACATCAAATGGTCAATTTCTACTGGAGCTGCAGCTTTCACAGTGCGCCTCCTTCAGCATAAAGCAATAAATATCCCAAGACATTTACAACTTTCTGCCCCACCTTAGCCTGTGCTACAGTTCCTGCACTTTCTTCGATTAACACAACACAATCTTTGACCTCCAAAAGTGACCCATCTCAACATGATACCCAACAGTCTTTAGCCTGATGAAGTTGTCTCCATGGCCCTCTCCAGAAAGAGTTCCAGAAAATTAGTATGGACAAGATATGTATGGTATAAATCTTGTGCCAGCAGGAATTTAATTTAAATTGCTCAGATGGAATCTGAATGTGCATAATTTGAAATTGAATACGTTGGTTTGAAAATAAATTTCACTAAATTGAAACTAAATTTAATGATTTGAAACTGAATTTAAAGTTTTGTATCTGAATTAATTTGCTTTGAAACTGTATTTTGGTTTGTTAAAAATGCAGCTTGACTACTTTCACTTTAAGTTCTAAAATTCATATTTTTGTGTCACATCCTGGTCCTTGAGAAAGCCAGCCAGAGTAATCAAACACAGATCCACAGATTTATGTTTCACTTCGGTGAAGCTTTCCTTCTGTAATGTAACAGAGTTGATGTGATCCCCCTTAAAAGTGACAAAAACAGTTATTTTATTGCAGTCATTAATTTTACTTATATGTAGAAAATGTTACATTTACATCACATCATGGATCACATATTGATCAGATGCTGCTGCTGACTGATCCATGATGTGACGTAAATGTAACATTTTCCATAAGTAAAATTAATCACTGCAATAAAATAACTATCTGTTTTTGTCACTTTTACAGTGGATTGAATCAACTCTGTTACATCACAGAAGGAAAGCTTCACCAAAGTGAAACATAAATCTGTGGATCTGTGTTTGATTACTCTGCCTGGCTTTCTCAACGACCAGGATGTGTGACACAAAAATATGAATTTTAGAACTGAAAGTGAATTATGGAACTGAAAGTGAAAGTAGTCAAACTGATTTTTTAATAAACCAATATACAGTTTCAAAGAAAATTTACTCAAATTCAAACCATTAAATTCAGTTTCAATTAAGTAAAATTTATTTTCATACCAATGCATTCAATTTCAAATTATGCACATTCAGATTCAATCTGAGCAATTCAAATTCAATTCCTGCTGGCACAAGATTTATACCACAGCTTTGACAAAGTTACTTATTTCACAAGTGCCATTTTCATAAAGTTTTACTCCTGCCAATATGATTAATCTGAAATTTAATATTGAATTAGATTTTAGGGTTATAATGCAGGATATTGCAGGATCACATGAGATTGTACACAATCTTTCTTTCAAAGTTTGACCAAAATCTTTTTTTCAAAAAGGATGATCTTAGTCAAAATTGATGGCTTGAAAGATAGAGGGTGAAAATTTTGTAAAATGATGAATGAAATTTCATGTTGAAATGATTAAAATATGTTGCTTGATGATGAAACACATTTTATTTTGTTCTGGTTAAGATTTGAATCTAAAGGACACAATAGGTCCAAAAGAACTGAGAAGATGGTTTGATATAAAAAATGATTAGGTAATAAAAGTAAGACAGTAAAGATAGTTTAAGAGACATTCCGATTTTTGTGGGTTTGGTTTGTATGTTTTCTGTTTGGATCCTTTTTCCAGCTCCTCAAAGGAGGATCAGTGAGGATAAAACTGGACACCTCTCCTCAACCTGAGGACTTCCAACCACGTTAAAGAAAGGATGGTGCTGCAACAAACCTAAAGTGCACTTTACACAAACAATCAGAGAAGAGACAAACCCACCAAGGTCAGTCAGAATGAGCAAACCAGTACAGCCATCCTTTGTCAGCACAGCAGGAAACTCACCTGAGGTCATTCGTCTGCAGCGACAGGAGAAGATGGAATGCAGCCCGACGTTCAATCTGCTCACAGGACTCAAACAAATCACCAGTCGGATACATCAGAGGAAACCCTCAGCCCAAAACAAACACCAAATCAAACTGTTCTGTAAAGGGAAAACCATGCACCACCTTGGACAAAAGTCTGGATAGAAAAGATAATGTTGACGTCTGTGATGAAATACGTTTGTTTAATAGGAACATATGAGTGAGACTGCTTGTTTGGTAGTTTTGAGTTTACAGTAATGCATTTGATCTGTTCTGTTGCCTTCATTGTGTGTAATGCTTGACCACAAATACTCTAAGGCACAAATTTTTTTCTCTGTGTT
The DNA here is from genome assembly GCF_001266775.1 of Austrofundulus limnaeus. NCBI lineage: Eukaryota > Metazoa > Chordata > Actinopteri > Cyprinodontiformes > Rivulidae > Austrofundulus > Austrofundulus limnaeus. The sequence continues at coordinate 107,086 of NW_013952619.1, forward strand.
TTTCAGGAGTTACTCAGTTGTCTCTTTGATCGGTGGAATATTTCACAATCTTTATTTCTAACTGAATCAATGAAAACTGGTACATTTGGAGGCGAAGCTTCTCTGTCAGAAGCTTTAGCTGGGTCCAGTGAGGTTTCTGTGGTTGGGTTGAGTCTTTGTCACTCTGGTCCATAGATTCCAGCAGGAACCTCACAGATAAAATGTCTCTGGGACTTTAAGGTCCTGTCACACCATGTTTTAGACAACCTACTTTTTTATGACTCATAGATTATATATTAACTCTAATAGTTAGCATTAAAATATCTATACATGCAAAAGAGGCTTCCAGTAGAATTTTTTGTTCAATCCTTAACTTAGACATCTTCAGCATTGGACAAATATTTCAATAGGTTGTCTAAAACATTATAGACTGACAGAACCTTTAGATGTAAACATCTCTCCATCATCATCATCCTCTCTGGTCCACAAGGGTTTTATGCAGCTTCGAACATCTTCTTCCTGTCTGCCTTGTCCTCAATGTTTTTACGCCAGTCCCCGATGGCCTCGGTCGGCTGGAAGACAACAAAAATTTGTCAACATTAAGATAAGAAAAGGATATTTGCTGTTGTAGATTCTCAGTTATTCAGGACTGACTGGACTACAGCCAGAGAGCATGAGAAGTACGAGTAGTATATGAAGCATAAGAAGTTCCAAGCTTCAATGAGATGCTACTAATGCAGTAAAATTAACATTCAAGTTAAACTATATGACCCTCACAGTAGAGTCATTAGGGTTTTTTGTTTTGCATGTTTTGTTTTGAATCTAGGTTAAATAACAGAACTTTTTTGTGTTTTAAAACGTTCACATTTCACAGTTTTTCTTTTTTAATTAAAAATGCTGTTCTGACGAGAAGAGAAACATCTTCAACAAAAGACTACAGAATAAGTTTGGTAAGACAAACACTTTCTCATTGTAATTAGATTATTTTCCCTTTGGTTCAGTTTGACTTGACTTTTAGGGTGTTTGTATAGATGTTTCATCTCTGATGAAAGATGGCTCTTAATCAGACTTTTGTACAGCAGGCAGGAGTTGGAGCGTCTGTACGAAAGATGGAAGCTCAACAAACAGGAAGTCAGTTGCTCAGTGGCAGAAACAGGATGTCTCCTCATAACGTGAGGTTTGGTCTCAGCCCTGAAACAGTTGAATGTTGTCAGGACTGCAGTACATGAGACATATTTCAAAATAATAGAATGGTTTTGTGCCATGCAACATTTTTTTAATGATTTTTGATGCTTGTCCAGAAGGAGGGGAGTTTTACAATGTGGCTCTATGTCATAATGTCTGTAAGTTTGCACACAGTTTGTTTACACAACCAGAAATGTAAACAATTTTCCCATCTGACTGGCTTGTAGATTTGTGTAGCTTGGATCAGGTTATGCTATGCTATTGTTGCAATGCTACTATGTCATGTTAGCTATTTAGCATTAGCAGTAGTGTTGACAGGTAGGCTAATAGCTACATTGTCAAAATCCCTATGTTCGCCAGCCAGTGTGTGTGAAGCTGCAGTTGTCATTAACTATTTGATGTCAAGGACCAAGCTGTGCATCATCAGAATGTTTCAGTCATGGTGTCGTAGGATTTCACTCATCTGGATGAAGAGCCCCATACAGCTAGCACAACACGACTCAGGGATATTGGTATTCAGTCGGTGTAATCCCCACGGCAAAACCTAAAAAAGCTGTAAAAACTCCTTTCCTCACCTCCTCTTTGACCTCCTTCTTGACCTGCTTCAGGTTGGCCCTCAGGTCCATGTTGACCGTGTGTTTGGAGCCCAGCAGAGCCTTCAGCATGGCGTCAGCAGACATACGAACCTTCTTCAGAGCGGGCTTCTTCACTCCAGCCAGGTCCACCACCTTCAGCTTCAGATCCTCGATCTGGGGCCAGACAAACATGTTGAACCACGGAGAGGGAGGGTCACGTGTTTCACCGTATTTATTCGTGTACAATACGATCTCATGTAAAAAAAAAAACGAGCCCCGCTTTTTCGAGCTTACAAAGCTTAAAAAAATTTATCCTCAAACTACCTCCAATTTCATACAGACTAAGATTTTTCAGCCTTTGCAGCCTTTATACATATCAGTAAAATGATCATTGGACTGTTCGTTTTATTTTAACAACATATGTACTAAAAGGTATTTTGACAACAAATATACATCAGTTGTAGCAGCATCATATGAATTCTGACATTTTACACATAGTCCACCAGGATGGGCCAACACAAAAGTCAGAGACTTCACATGAGATTTGGGCCATCTTGTGGGGGAAAAGCAGATTACTTCCTACTCGCGAGCGCCCCCTCTGGTGGGGAAACTTTTTTCAGGGATACAAAACTTTTTCAGAACACTGGTAGATGGCAGCCATTACAGACGAACATGTGTTTGTTGTTCCAGGAGTGGCTTGTTCACACGCTAATGTCATTAGTTCGCTATCATTACTAAGGTGCAGGACTACTTTTCCCCCACTTTTTTCACATCATGTTGCCTGCTTGGATCTGTTATCTTGCTCTGAAGCACAGAGGAGTGTCACAGGTAAGCTTGCTTCTACTGCTTTTTACGTCGTGGTCTCATTTCCAGACTCATGCATTTTGTGAATGAAGCCAATATTTCAGTTAAAATACATAAGTAAAAATATTTATCCGTGTATACTACTACCCCCCAACTTTATGGATGATTTTATGGATTTAATTTTACATATTATACTTGAATAAATACGGTAATTACCAATATGTCTGACACAGTGGCTTCACACCTCTTTGGTTCGTCCACATTTTTAACCATTTTAACCTGAGATGTGACAGATCAACAAAAAGTAGCACATAGAAGTGAAAGTAAAAGGATTCAAGGTTTTTAGATGCAGCGCAACCAGCTGTCCTTAGAGTCCACCTGTGTGTAGTTTAACCTCAGAGTTCTGTGAGCCTCAGAAAACTGGTGATCAAACAGCATCATGAACATTATTTTTCTGCCTTCCATAAGTCTGACCTATGTGGTTCAGCGGTAAGAAGAAAGTGTGCAAAAACTAAAAAGTGCTGTTTGCAGTTTGTCACAAGTCATGCCATTCAAATATGAACCTTTTGGTTTCAATACAAAACAGTAAAACACTGCACATCACCATGAACAAACCATCCTCACTGTGGAGCATGGTGGTGGCAGCATCATGCTTTAGGCTGTATTATGACCATAACTGTTAGAGACAAACCCTGAAAAACCTGCAGCTAAAGATGGTTCTACAGGGGGTAAAACCTTTCCAATTTTTATTTGTAGAAAATGTAGAAAAGTCAAAAATAATTTTTGTTCCACTTCACAGTTTTGAGTCATTCTTTGTTGGTCTGTTGGAGAAAAATCAAGTTAAAAACTTCAAAGTGTGTTTGTTATGATGAAATGTAACTATATAATATAGCTTAGAGAAATGACACATTCATCATCATTTTTAATTTTTCATTACAAAAAACATTTACAAAATATTTCTTGAAAATTTCTTGTAATTTCTGTTGATTTTGACTAAAACTAAATCTCCTCTTTTTATATATTTATAAACATTTGAACTGATTCTTTATTTTTACAGAGAATTTAATTTATTTTAATGTCATCTAAATAAAATAAATCTCTAATTTTTAGACCCAATTATGCTAAGTTTAATACTGCTGAAATAATGCATCAAATCTTCCTGTTTATTTTAAATGAAGAACTCAAGCTTAAATTTGTTCACTCAGTATTTGAAAATAAGCACTGAAGATGAATTAAAAAATAAAAAAATTAAAAATAAAAGCTAACTTTTTGAACTGCTGCTAATATCAAAAATTGTACCAAAACCTTTTTTAAAACATAAATGAAAAGGGAGCTTAATATAAAA
>NW_013952619.1:111052-113602 GCF_001266775.1 Austrofundulus limnaeus
ATAAATATGTCTATATATATATAGACATATTTTTTCTTACCTTCACAGTTTGTAGATGTGTTAGAGAAAAATATAAATAAAAATGACTTATGATGTCAATAATATACTTCTGTAAAATATTGTTCTCTATTAAGCTTCTGTCGTGATAATTCCATGATGTTTAACAGATCGATGTTTTAGAAAACCTTCTCTGAGAAAACAGAAAATAATGCCATAAATCAAAGCTCTATGTGGAAATGAATCATTTGACTGCTGAAAAGAAAAGTGTTTATAAAATCTGCAGCTCTTAAAGTTTAGTTATCTTGCTTGCCCCTCACCTCTTTGTTGACCTTTAGAACTTTGGCCTCGATGTCGTATCTCTCCTCATCGACTTTTTCGATGGCCTGGTTGAGCTTTTTGCAAACTTCCTGTGAAAACAAAGAAATATGTTTTTTACAGAGATCCGTCTCATGGGAGTTGGATTTATTCCAGGCATGTAAAACCGTGTTATCACCTGCAGCTAAAGGCATCTTTTTCTCCTTGTTTGCTATTATTTTGTCTGCAGCGTCAGCAAAATATCTCATGAAACACTGTAAGGGTTTTAATGAAGTTTTCATTAAGTAACATTTTCCTTGTTTTATTATGAGAATTCTTATGTTAATTTGTTTTTTCGGGTCTCACTGCTTGTTTCCCCCTCAGTCACACCTGCTCCTCATGATTATTAGTCTCACCTGTTTTCATCAGTAATCACTTATCCTGATCTTCATTTGGTCCACACACTCATCCATTCATCATTCTGCACACTCATCTGCCTGTTCTCCATCTGAGCCTCGTTTCCCTCATATTCAGTCTGCATCCATCTTTCCTAACCATTCTTGTCATTAACTGACCTTAGACAACAGAAAAAAGGCTATAGCTGAAAGTCATCCTTAACACATCACATCCTGCAATACTAATAATGTAATCACTTATGTAAAACTGCAGCTGACACTTAAATTTATTCTTATTCATCTTAAAACCAAAGTTATTTCAAAATAAGAGTAAATAAGACAGTTTTAGCAACACCCTTCCATCAAAGCTTTGATGGTCTTCAATCAAAAATATTGAATTTTTGCCATTTTTTCCATCTAAATTATTACCAATCCCAGGATAATGATGCTTCTGAAGCCATTAGTGGATTTACGGTGTTTTGGACTCACCATCAGGTCTCCGCTGAGGTCAGGTTCTGGACAGTGCTCAGCAAGATAAGCCTCTTTTGCTGCTGCAACATCTATCTTCTCTTGTTCAAGCCACTTAGCAGCAATCTGCAGCACCAAGCTCTGCAAAAACATGAACAAGATGCACAAGTCAAAGAGAAGAAACAAACGTTCAACGGGTCTGAATGAAAACAAGAAAAGAAAAACTTTAGTTCCAACCTTTAAATGATGCCTGCGGCTGGATGTCATTTTCTTTCCCCTGTTAGATGAAGACCAACAACTCCATGAGAAATGACTGATAACAGTAACTGTTGAAGCCTATTTTGATTATTTAAAGATATGAAAAAAATAAATTAAATTAAAAGTCTCCAACCCCAGTCCTCACACTACAAGCTTAATTCAGCTCATCAAAAAGACTCACACATGTGGAAAAGACCTCCTCAGTTTAATAAAACTGGAGTCGTGTGCTTTTTTTTAAATTTGTTTAGTCTTTCAGGAACGGTTCAGGAAAGCTGTTTACAATTTAAATTCAGAAATATTGACCAAAATATTAAACACAAGATAAAAATTGATACTTTCAAATTGACTACACGTCTGCACACACACATTTACAAACTACTTCATACAATCTGTATCAACAGCTTAGACAAGCAACGACCCTGTATAAAATCTGACCTTGATGTTTGACCTTCACCTTAAAGATGGGATGATGAAAGTGTATGTTCGTGGAATTTTACAAGCAGTTACAATCATCTAACTGCTCTCATATTTCTGCCAACCTGATCTCTACGGCAGACCATTTTAACATAAAATCAGCTTTGTCTATCTGTAATTACATTCTAATTATGTAAAAGTGAGTTTTGACTTGGAACAACTACAATTGATTGGCTGCAATGACAAAAAAATTGTGTTTCTGAATTCATGTTGAGCTGCAGCGAAAACTGGTGTTAAAAACAAATTTAAGTCGGACTGTCCTGACTCTGCAAACCACTGAACAGCAAACCAAGGTAAGGTGCAAATCTGTGACCTTTTGACTTGTTAAATTAATCATTCAAGAGAGTGTAAGGGCCACCCCGAGAGGGAATAAGCATTTCCACCTGTCTTTGACCCTGGTCTCAGAAAACCTCCTTCAAAAGAGACATTTTGTTTTCTTTAATAAACAAAATAATAATTTTCTTTATATTTTTGATTTATATTTTCTTTTAACTACAAGTTATTATCATTTTATAAATCAAAGTTACATAATGAAAAGAATGACAATCTTCTTGCATTATAATTAAGTAAAAGAAAAAAAACACACAGAAAGAATATTGTTTTAAATGTTTCTTGATTTGTTTTACACAAATCTTTGTTTTAATCAACTGTTATTTGACAG
>NW_013952619.1:116224-118078 GCF_001266775.1 Austrofundulus limnaeus
AATTTACGCAGCTCATTTACGCACGTTTCCTGAAGATAGATGTGTTTGTTGAATCTGACGTGGCATGTTCGTACGAACCCTTTGTACGAACAAAAGTAAGAGAAATTTAGGAGAAGAATACGAACATGTTCTTGCATGAGGCCTATTGTTCTTTCAGCAATTAGTCTGTTGTGTTACTCTAATTTATGTGTTCATTATTTGTTAACTTGTGTTAAACCGTTCAGCAGAAGTAACCATYAGTGAGAGTGGTAGGCCTAGTCATTAATAAGACCTGTGAGTTTCTCTTTCTGTGTTGTTCATGAAGAAGAATCCAATAAGGGTTCTTTGAAACTGCCACCTGGTGGTGAAGTCTTGAACTACAACAAGAGCTACAGTTTTCTCTGTAGCTGTGAGGTGTCATGCTACAATATTGTGCTTGACACATGTGCACTGTTAAAAAGAAATTGTAAGATTTACTGGAAAAAATCCTTGTAACAATTTGCACTAATGTTTGTTAAGTAAATTTAAATGCTACAAATTCAAGTAATATTTACTTATTATCTAGTAAAAGTTATTAAAAATAATTAAAGGTTTGTGAGTAAATCAGGTAAAATTTATTTGATTTGATCATTATATGTTATAAGATTTAATTGAGCAAATTAAGTAAAAATTACCTGATTTATTTTAAAAATCTTTAACTAAATTCTTAACTTTTACTAGATAATGATGAGTAAATTTTACATGAATTTGTAGCATTTAAAGTTACTTAACAAACGTTAGTGCAAATTTGTTAGAGGATTTTTTTCAAGTACATCTTACAAGTTATTTTTTCAGTGTGAATGAATCTTCCTAATGCTCAACCTGACAGTCAAGATACCTCTAGGAAATAGCTGAATGTTTTGACTTGTGTACCGGAGTTCTGCTTCTGTCTGAAGGAGAGAGTCAAATCAGTTTCGGTCTTCTCGTCAAAATAAAAGACTTCTCATCAGAAGTTTTAAAAACTTAATGGAGCTTCAAAGCTGGTTGTTTTGGATCATGATTGAAGGTATTGTGAGCCTATAGGCAGTACAATTTACATAAATAATAATAATATAAATACACAATAGCTTTAATATAATTCTGACTGGTCAAAATGTTAGTTATAGAAAAGCCATCTAGATGAAAAAAATGTTCACGATATCTGTAATGCAGATATCTTAAAACAAATTTTAACTATAGTCACAATTACAGATCTAACAGATCCACTACTGAGTGGAAAGACTTCACTGAGTCTTTTGATAGGCTCAAACCCACACCCTGAACCCTGAACCAGGTGTTTAATGTTGCTTTTCTAAAAGGGCCCCATTTTTATCTGGCTCATTTCATCCCATCAGCCTGCTGAATATTAACTAACTTCCAGCAACGTCACTATCCAGGAGCTGCAGTTTTACCCCCAACTTTATGTTTTGATCAAACTGAGTTTTTTCACAAACATCACTCTTTTTTAAATCTCCAGAACATTTTTAATGTGGTTTACTTTCCCTCCAAAACTGCTCTAATGGGGCTTTAATGGATACAAAGAAAGCATTTGACAGAGTGTGGTGGTATTTGTTTATTTTTTTGGAAAATTTGGATTTGAGGTAAAAATCATGTCTTAGATAAGATTATTAGAAGAGAAGGCACATATCATAATTACGTCATTTTACAAGGCAAGGATAGCCTCTGTCCTTTGCTTTATTGTCTCATCTTGACAGTAAGGATAAATAATTTATAATAGCTGATTCTGTCTGATGTTAAAGGCAAATTATCAAATCCTTTTAAACTCAGCACTGCAGTGATGAGGCTTGACATAGACATATGTAATGCGCAGGATGTTGTCATTTTAATATATATATA
>NW_013952619.1:118182-120267 GCF_001266775.1 Austrofundulus limnaeus
CTCAGAAAAGTTTGGGTACTTACTCAGACATTTTGGCTGTTTATGATCTCCTGTTAGGATATATATACACACTGTATGTGTAGGACCAACATTATCTCAGAAAAGTTTGGGTACTTACTCAGACATTTTGGCTGTTTATGATCTCCTGTTAGGATAAACAAATGACTTTAGTTAATCACTAACAAAAATAAACTTTTATCAAAGCACAGCTAAACTGAAAACAACTTGTTGCTCCTTCAGTATTGATTAGCCAGTGTTTGACCTTTAGCAGGAAAAAGGATATGGTTTGTGCAAATGAAACCCAGCTGCCAGTCATCGTGTAGCAGCTAATTTTGACCAGGCAGGGTTGTGCTGCTGAGCTGGTCCTTCTGAAGACACGCTGCCTGGAGTTGGACTCGTTCCAGAGCCAAAGGAACAAAATGTCATGAGCACAGAAACATGATGTACGATCAAACATGCAGTGGAGCAGCTAACACTGATTTAATTAATGTGGGCATGTTAAACACCATCTGACTCCAGCTGTGTCCAGATGCTGCTCCTCCTCTCGTTTTTCAAGAATCGGTCAAATCAAAGGTGTCGAACAAACAAAACTCATGTAGTATGAAACAATTACAAATTTAAAGGTAATAAAAAACATATTTTTAAAACCCCCTGCACTGACATGAACAAGCTTTTTTTTAATTACTGTTGAAATTAACATTTTTGAAAAACTGGTGGTGATTCTTTATCAACACTAAAGTTTATTTTATCCCAGAAACTTGATGTGTTGATTTTAAAATGTGAACATTTTGTCATATGTTGTGTACTTTAACACAACAACTTGAAAAATCTGACCAAATAAAGTTTAATCTTGTTAAAGGTTTAATTTTTGATCCAAACATGAACATATTTGCCAACAACCTTTTTAATAAACAACGGGTAAGGTAAAATTAACTAAAAAAGCAACAACAACTCATAAAACAGTTAAAAGTTGTAGAAAATGTTCTAAAATATGATAATAAAACCAGTAAATTTTCTTTTTGACTAAAAAAAATTCATCATTTTCAGTGTTTTTTTTTACCACAAAGCCAAAGCTGTTCAAGCACAAGAAGTACCAAGCTGCAGCTGTATTCTAAAAACCCAAACACTCATCAATACTCACGTTTTTTTAAAAAAAGTGACGTCCCACCTGGACCACAGTGACTCTCAGAATTAGTCCCAGACAGAGTGAGCTGAGCCAGCTGTGGGAGAGAGCTCACTGACCGACAATGAGCTAAACAAGAAGGAAGTGAGGCCTGACCAAGTGCCAAATGTTAAAGAATAAACATGGTATATAGGGTGTTGGCTGCCAGCTCAGCTGGTAATCAGCCCTCTTTATGGTAGCAGAGACACTTCTGTCCAATGGCTCAGCAGAGTCCAGAAATACCTCCACTTTTCTCCGAAGGAACCTCGTAAATTTTAGCTGCAGAAAATCACCTCCTTAACAGGTTTCCTCCCTCTGAGGAAAGTAAAGGGTTAAAGAAATTATTTATTTATTGCTTATTTGTATAGGGACACGCATTAAGTAACACCTTACATACACTACATCGGGGGTGTCAACATCAGTTATACAAGAGGGACAGAATTTAAAACATGGTCCAAGCTCAGTGCCAACCTGTCAATATTCACTGAAAAATGTTATGTAACAAGCTTAAATACAAATTACCTTTACCAAATTATATGTTGTGCACCATTTAAGCCTATGCCGTTTGTAAAGTTACACAGTCAAAAATTACCACCAATAATTTTGTTTTATTTAGAAAAAAAGAACAGATGTATTTTTCAGTCAGTTTTTCACCATCTGATTCATACATTTATAAACGTCATAGTATATAAACTAAATATTTAACTTTAGTTAACAAGTTAAATATTTAACTTGTGACTTAAATATTTAGTTTTGAGCTAAATGTTTAGCTTGAACCTTAAATATTTAGCTAGCTACCTAAATATTTAAGTTGCAACTTAAATATTTAGCTAGCTGCCTAAATATCAAACTTAAATATTTAGCTAGCTACCTAAATATTTAAGTTGCAACTTAAATATTTAGCTAGCAAGTTAAATATTTGA
>NW_013952619.1:125555-128316 GCF_001266775.1 Austrofundulus limnaeus
CTAAGAATGTTTATGCATTTGTTAAATCATAATGTCTGTCACAAGAAAGTGGAATCACTTCTACTCTTTTATCGTGCCTAAAAGATTAATTAATGGTATAAAAAATCACAGAGAAAATCATTACCATGTTTTCATTGTGTTTTTATATAAATCACTGTTTTTATTTTACTGGGAACACAGTAATATGATTGTGGATTTGTCTTGAGAAAATCTTTCATTTATCTGGACTAACAGAAGGTTCAGAACTGATTATAAAACAGAAATGCTAATTAATCATCATAAATGTTTTGCAGTGGTTTTTCTTAGAGTCTATCAGAAGAAAAGTTGAAAAGAGGTTATCATATTCTGTTGAGACAACCACAGAATTTTAGCCTTGAGCTGGCGCCTGGCAAATCTCTTTATCTTTCTTCCTTTCTCTGACTCATCTTAACGTCTGAGGGCAGAACCAAAGTCGTCCGCTTCTATTACTAACACGGACGCCTTTGAGTGACACACACTTCTTCCTGGATGCCAAACTAGGAAGGAATGCTGAGTTTCTCTCCGGAGAAGCCAGTTTGGCTTGTTAGGTCTTGCCCATGAGCTAATTAGGGGGATCTAACGGCCGGGACAGCGGCACGCCGCCGAATGTCCCACCCGAGACTGCAAGTCTCCAATGTGTTTTAACTCCCGAGGGGAGATTTTATTTTGAAAGAAGTCACCGGATGTACAGCTTGAATCTTTCTGGCTTGGATCGAAGCAGACGAAAAGTTACCTGAAATAACACCTTTTCGCCGAGAAACAGTGAGCGGGCCGTTTAAAAAGTTCCCTGACTGATCGGAGGTGAGACAGTGACTACCCAGGGTTGGGTTAAGAAGCCAGCACCAGGTAAAACTGACGTGTTCCGGGTGACGTGTCATGTGGAAATCCTCAGCGCAGAAGGGACGTGCTGATCCGGTTGTACCACACACTTGATAAAGTAAAATTAGTAGAACCCTACTAACCTTACTTTCCTCCTTTCCTTTGTCTTTATTTGCCAAAACTTAAGCTAAAAGTGCCAGTAAAATTGTTTGGTTGTAACATCAGAACTGACGTTTTACTGTTCTATATACAGTAAGTAATCTGAGTTTGATGTGAATTAAAATTCGGACGCGAGTTTTTATCTCATTTAACTTTGAAGCTTGTTATAGGAATACCCACAATCAGGTGTAACTTATGATCTGTTCAATTTGTGTAAATAAATGATTGCATAGTCTTTTATGAATCAACTTGAACTCGTCTGAACGTACACTTATTGTGTCACTTTTCACTTCGTACAGTCAAGATATTAAAAGCAATGAGAAAATACCTTTGTAAAACTTTCCTCATACTTTATGTATGAGAAATGTAGGAACAGCTTAATTCACCTTAAGCTCTACCCCCTACATACTGGGGCGCCTACAATAAAATCTACAATAACCCAACAATAAAATCTAACAACGTGTTTAGATGCTCCTTACATCCAGAAAACAGAACAGAGTCATATTTCTGTGGATTCTGGTCAGATTCGTGACTTTGTGGGTTAAGACTGTCGACTGAAAAACTTAGCGTGGCTGCCGCACATTCTCACAGCAGGTTTTGATGCATCCTTCATGCATTGTTGGTACTAATAATAATAATAATGCATTTTATTTATAAAGTGCCTTTCAGGACACCCAAGTACGCTGTACAATAGAAAAAAGTAAAAATGAAAAAAAAAAACTGTAGATGCATATAATGATAAGGGTAGAGTGGGAGAAACAGAAATGTGGAGTACAGAACAGTCATATAATAAAACACAATAATGCAGACAAGTTGAACAATAAGGTTGTGGGAGAGAAACATAAAAGTGAGGACAACAAAACAGACATATTTTAAAAATCAGAGTTAACAGTGGTAGGCTAATTTGAAAAGATGTGTCTTTAGGCCATTCTTAAACAGGGAGAGAGCGGTGGTATTGCGTAATCCATGGCGTAGTGAGTTCCAGAGCTAATGGGCCCAAAGTTTGCCAGGAAAATATCCCACACACCATTGTACCACCACCAGCAGCCTGAACCGTTGATACAAGGCAGGATGGATCCGTATGTTGTTGACGCCAAGTTCTGACCCTACTGTTGTAGAATGTTGCAGCAGAAATCCAGACTCATCAGACCAGGCAACGTTTTTCAATCTTCTATTGTCCAGTTTTGGTGAGCCTGTGTGAATTGTAGCCTCGGTTTCCTGTTCTTAGCTGACAGGAGTGGCACCCGGTGTGGTCTTCTGCTGCTGTAGACCATCTGCCTCAAGGTTTGTTGTGTTGTGTGTTCAGAGATGCTCTTCTGCAGACCTCGGTTGTAACAAGTGGTTATTTGAGTTACTGTTGTCGTTCTATCAGCTCAGACCAGTCTGGTCATTCTCCTCTGACCTCTGACATTAACATAGCATTTGCGCCAACAGAGCTGCTGCTCACTGGATATTTTATCTTTTTCGGATCCTTCTCTGTAAACCTTAGAGATGGTTGTGGGTGAAAATCCCAGTAGATKAMCAGATTCTGAAATACTCAGACCAGCCCTTCTGGCACCAACAACCATGCCACGTTCAAAGTCACTTAAATCACCTGTCTTCCTCATTCTGATGCTTGGTTTGAGCTGCAGCAGACTGTCTTGACCATGTCTACATGCCTAAATGCATTGAGTTGCTGCCATGTGAGTGGCTGATTCAACATTTGTGTTAATGAGCAGTTGGACAAATAATAAAGTGGCCGGTAAGTATATATACTGTATATATA
>NW_013952619.1:129530-130923 GCF_001266775.1 Austrofundulus limnaeus
CCCCCAGACCCCCAATTTATCTGAAAACGGTTTTTTTTTCATGCAGTTTAATATTTTTTTCCCTAGTGATTTTTGGTCAACCGTAGCACAAAAACGGCTGCACAAATCAACATGAAATTTGGCAGGACTGTAGAAGAATCTGACTTACACTGCATCAGCCAACGGTTTTATGATTGACCCCATATTTGAGGAGGGGGCTCCTTTCAAAGAGGGGGTATCTGGACAGGCAAAAATGTTTATAACTCAGAAACTGTTCAACTTAGGAGCTTCAGATTTCTTTTGTTGTTTAGCTCTGATGAAGCTCTATCCATCAAGCCACCAATCAGTGCCCCCCACCCCCCAGACCCCCAATTTATCTGAAAAATTGTTTTTCGTGCAGTTTATTATTTTTTTCCCCAGTGATTTTTGGTGAACCATAGCACAAAAACGGCTGCACCAATCAACAAGAAATTTGGCAGGACTGTAGAAGATCTGACCTACACTGTGCCAGCCAACGGTTTTATGATAGACCCCATATTTGAGGAGGGGGCTCCATCCAAAGAGGAGTTGTCTGGACAGGCAAAAATGCTTTTAACTCAGAAACTGTTCAACATAGGAGCTTCAGATTTCTTTTGTTGTTTAGCTCTGATGAAGCTCTATCCATCAGGCCCACCAATCAGTGCCCCCCACCACCCCGGACCCCAATTTACCTGAAAAAGGGGTGCCTGGACAAACAAAAATGATTATAACTCAGAAACTGTTCAACATAGAAGCTTCAAATTTCTTTTGTTGTTTAGCTCTGATGAAGCTCTATCCATCAGGCCCACCAATCAGTGCCCCTCACCCCCCCGGACCCCCAATTTATCTGAAAAAGGGGTTTTTCATACAGTTAATTAATTTTTTCCCCTGTGATTTTTGGTCAACCGTAGCACAAAAACATCTGCACCGGTCAACATGAAATTTGGCAGAACTGTAGATGAGTCTGACCTACACTGCGCCAGCCAACGGTTTTACAAAACACCCCATATTTGAGGAGGGGGCTCCTTTCAAAGAGGGGGTGTTTGGACAGGCAAAAATGCTTATAACTCAGAAACTCTTCAAAATAGAAGCTTCAGATTTCTTTTGTTGTTTAGCTCTGATGAAGCTCTATCCATCAGGCCCACCAATCAGTGACCCCCACCCCCTCGGATCCCCAATTTACCTGACAAAGGGGTGTCTGGACAAACAAAAATAGTTATAACTCAAACTGTTCAACATAGGAGCTTCAAATTTCTTTTGTTCTTTAGCTCTGATGAAGCACCATCCATCAGACCCACCAATCAGTGCTACGTTTTTAAAAACCATTTAACCCTTAAAAATGCTTTTGCAAATCTGTAGTAAAAATTAATTAAAATAACAAACTGAAAATAGCCCC
>NW_013952619.1:132194-137952 GCF_001266775.1 Austrofundulus limnaeus
CACACACACACACAAGAAAAGAAGGCCTCCACCCAAACCACCACAAATTTGGGATGCACCTAGTAGCATGACATTTATTAGGAATAAAGACTTCTGAGTTCTGGTGCATTTCTGCATACGGGGGTCATTAAGTTACTGCTATGTGGTATCTAGTTTATTATTCTTTTTCCTCTGGAGATTTTTGGTCAACCGTAGCACAAAAACGGCTGCACCGATCAACATGGAATTTGGCTGTACTGTAGATGAGTCTGACCTACACTGCGCCAGCCAACGGTTTTACGATAGACCCCATATTTGAGGAGGGGGCTCCATCCAAAGAGGGGGTGTCTGCACATGCAAAATCGCTTATAACTCAGAAACTCTTCAACATAAAAGCTTCAGATTTATTTTGTTGTTTAGCTCTGATGAAGCTCTATCCATCAGGCCCACCAATCAGTGCCCCCACCCCCCCAGACCCCCAATTTATCTGAAAAAGTGGTGTATGGACATACAAAAACGGTTATTGCTCAAAAACTATTAAACATAGGAGCTTCAGAATTTCATTGGTTGTTTAGCTCTGATGAGGGGCTATCTTTCAGGTCAACCAATGCCACCCCCCCCCCCCCAAAAAAAAAAGATCTCGACCCAAGCCACTACAATTTTAGGATGCACAAAGTAGCATGACATTTATTAGGAATAAAGACTTCTGAGTTCTTGTGCATTTCTGCGTGCGGGGGTCATTATGTTACTGCTGTGCGGTGTCTAGTTGTATCATTTTTGATCTGAGTTTTTTTTACAGAATGAAATGTCTGAATGAGTGTTCATCCATGACTGGTGATTCCATACTTTTTGCCAAGGTTGTATATTAGGACAAAAATTTAGACACGCTGTGGCTGTTATGGTACAAAACTTTATCTGAAACACAGCCCACCTTCAGTCAGCTGCCTAAAGCACACAAATGATTCAGTCAGAAAACAATGAGTTTTCATCTGTCAAACAGAGACAAAGGGAACTTTTTACTATATTTATTGCAGAGAACGCAGACTATGCAGAACCAAATGTTGAAGACAAAATAATGCCAATCATCTTTAACTTCCTTTTCTTTGTACATACCTATTATATAACACCTTATCATCTTCCTCTCGGTGCATAAAACTGCTACAGAAGCTAAAGTTTCAAAGTATTTCGAGTTTGACCTTTTATTTTACACAGCAGAGAGAAAACAGACTCAGACAGCTCATAACTTGAAGAATTGAACCCTTTACTGCTGTTACTGCAGTCTCACACCTCACTCACCCCACACTCTCACTACTCACCCTACCCTACACTACAACAGTAGCTATCATCCTCCTAATGCATTTCAGTGGTCTGGTTCCAGAGGGGCTCATTGTTTGGTCCGGATCCAGACTTTGAGAATTGCTGACTGGCAACAATTTCACCAAACGTTCTATATATTATTTCAGCCCCGGTGGAATGAAGGAGCGGCCATGTTTTCTTCTTTCTATTTACTGTATCTATTCCTTACATACAGGGGTTTTTGTCAAATATAAAGATAATTTCTTTGCATATCCATGATAATTTTAAATTAAAATAACAAAATTTGGAAAATAAAATTTGGTGGTGCCCGGCAGTTTTTGCTTCAACAGAGCCTCAGAAATGAGCTCAATGTTGTCGATTTAGGTTTTGCTGAAGGTGCGTTTGATTTGTACATCACTGAGTGGGAAAACAAAATATCTCAGGACAACATACTGAATGTAAAAAAGCAATGTATTAATAAAAAAACAGATTAAGAACAGAAGGGCATCAAGAAAAGAGCTTCAATATCAAGTCTGTTGTTGCTCTCTCCTCTCTAAACATTACATTTACGCTTTTAGACATTTTTTAATTAAAAGTGGCTTAAAAAGAGGAAAACATTAGGAACTATGTGAAGTTTATTATGTCACCATTCTTCTCTTTATTACTATGATTAATTGGCAACCAGAGTCCTAAAACAAAGCAGGCTGAAGTACACAGATTTAAGTAAACAAAATATATTTCAGTTCACTGTAAAATGACAGAAAATCCAAAAAAAAGTGCAAGCAGCCCAAGAATTTGGATCTTTAGGAACTCTCAAACATCTTCTTCCTGTCAGCCTTGTCCTCAATGTTCTTACGCCAGTCGCCGACTGCCTCTGCGGGCTGCAGCACACAAACACATCATTGTCAGTGAAGGCGACACGCTCTCCTGCAAACAACACGGCTCCTCCTGACTGAACACTCACCTCCTCTTTGACCTCTTTCTTGACCTGCTTCAGGTTGGCTCTGAGGTCCATGTTGACTGTGTGCTTGGAGCCCAGCAGCGCTTTGAGCATGGCGTCGGCAGACATACGCACCTTCTTCAGAGCGGGCTTCTTCACTCCAGCCAGGTCCACCACTTTGATCTTCAGGTCCTCAATCTATGAGGGAACAAGCAGCACCCATTCATCAAACCAGGTGTGTTGGAGCAGAGAAAGATGCAAGACCTGCGGGATAGTGGGCCTCCAGGACCAGGACTGAACAGAGTTACAGGTTCAAATGCTAACAGTCAAGTGAAGCTAATTTAAAATGTTTCTTTCCAAGAACCTCAGGGAGTGAAAGCTGAAGCTGAGCTGGAACTGGCATCAGTTCGGAGATATACCTCTTTATCAGCCTTGCCCACTTTGGCCTCCAGGTCATACCGCTCTTCATCAATTTTCTCAATGAGGGCGTTCAACTTTTTGCAGGTTTCCTAATTAAACACAGATAATTGACATTTTACTTTCTGAAAACAAGACTTGATGGAGAACCCACTCCAAATAAACCTTCAACAAATACAAAGACATCATCTACATAAAAGGGTTGTTCTAGAAAAGAACTACTTTGGCTGGAATTACTTCACTTCTACAAAACTTAAACCTGGTTTAGTTTAAAGTGAAGGCATTAATACAAACAAAACAATGACAACAACAGAAACAAATCCTCAGGGTTTTGAAGAGTTCAGTTTTTTTTACCATCAGGTCTCCGCTCATGTCTGGTGGAGGACATTTCTCAGCCAAGTAGGCCTCTTTGGCTGCAACAATGTCTTTTTTTTCCTGTTCAAGCCAGGTTGCAGCAATCGACAGAATCAAACTCTGAGGGGAAGATGAAAGGTTCAGTTTTTCAACATGTTTAAACTCTAAACAGGAATTAAAACAAATTAATTGACTGATTAACAATGTACAGATGGATCTAAAATTGTCAACACTCATCTCTCTTAGATCCTTCTTGTCGATCCTCACTGACACCATTAAAAAGAAGTTTGATTTGTGCCAATGTTTTCTAGTCACTACTTGTACGCTGTAGTTGTTAGTGTTGATCTCTCATCTGACTTCTTATTTTTGAGTTTTTATTATTTTGTTTGATTTTGTAATCGAAAGTGTTTGACTAATGTCACATTATTCACTTTTAAGAAATGAAAATCATCATGTCGTAAATTGATAATTACTTTGGTCTGTACGTCTAAACAACTGAATGTCTACATCTGTTTATAACAACTTGTATTTTGAATTGTTGTACTTTAAACGCAATGTAAATTTTAACTCTGATATACTCTGTGACGTGTCGTGCCGACCTCTTGACCAGGTCACCTTTGTAAAAGAGATCCTGATCTGAATGGGTTTTCTACCTGTTAAATAAAGGTTATTGACTGATTGATTGATTAATTGATTGATTGATTGATTGATTGATTGATTTATTGATTGATTGATTGATAATATTGTTTCAAACTTCATGAGCAAAGTGATTTAAAAATGTTTCACTTTATGGTAGAGCAGAAGTAAGTCAGTCTGAAAATGTGTAAACCTAAACTAAAAAATAATTTCATGAGTCTTTTAAAAGAGCTCATACAGACTAATGTTCTGCTTTTATCAAAACCATGTTAAGAAGCTCTATCTGTAATGTTACCATTTAAAACTAATGCACAGCTTATTTTAAAAAAGAAAGAAAATATTGTGTGAACAAAATCTGTATTAGTCCAACATGCTAGATGAGTGAAAGAGGCTCTTCCTGAACTCTTCCAGCGTCAGTTACAAATCTGCAATATCTGCATTAAACTCTGATAACTTGATATTCCTCCAGTCAAAGACTGAATGCCAAATATAAAGTCCAAGCAGTAACTTTACCCCCCACCCCCCTCCACACAGAGCAGCTGCTGCTCTGCTCACACCCAGCACCTGTGCCCTTTGAAAAGTGATCTTTAAAGATAAGTAAGAACAAGTTTAATTTAAAGTCTAACATTATTTGATAGGGCTGGATGGACAAATTCACCATCATGTTGTTCAACTATAAAAAAAAACAATACCTAAACCTAGATGTGTCAAAAAAAAGAACAAAGTCCGTAATTTTATCAAACATTTTAGTTCAAGGCTGAAAATCAAACAAAAGCATCATAACTAGGCTGATGGGTCTGTGTGCCTCATGTTACCTGAGACTGAGCTTATCATCTGCTGCTGCTCCTCAGACTCAGTCTCTGTTACCTTGGTGACCTAACCATCCTCAGACTTAGTCTAAAGTTAATCTGGAATGAATATCCAGAACGGTGCAGGTAATTTAAGAGTTTTTCCATCACCTGCTTTGTTTAACAAGTTGAGCAGAGTGTGATAGTCTGCACTGCACTTTATGCTCTCTAATAGAGAGACGTCCATCTGATTTCTTCCTCTTATCTGGGGTCAGGTCTCGGGGGCAGCAGCCTAAGCAGAGAGACCCAGACTTCCCTCTCCTCAGCCACTTGGACCAGCTCCTCTGGGGGGAATCCAGGCCAGCTGAGAAACATTGTCTCTCCAGCGTCTCCTGGGTCATCCTCTGGGTCTCCTCCCAGAGGGATGTGCCTGGAACACCTCACCAGGGAGGTGTTCAGGAGGCATCCTAACCAGATGAACCACCTCAACTGGCTCCTCTCGACGTGGAGGAGCAGCGGCTCTACTCTGAGTCCCTCCTGGATGACTGAACTTCTATCTCTAAGGGAGAGCCCAGACACCCTGCGAAGGAAACTCATTTTGAGCTCTTGAATCTGTGATCTTGTGCTTTCAGTCACTACCCAAAGTTTGTGACCATAGATGAGGGTAGGAATGTAGACCAACCGGTAAACCGAGAACTTCACCTCAGCTCTCGCTGAGACCCACAACAGACCGGTACAGCGCCCGCATCACTGCAGACGCAGCACCAATCCACCTGTCCATCTCCTCCATTCTTCCCTCATTCATGAACAAGACCCTGAGATACTTAAACTCCTCCACTTGGGGTAGGACCTCCTCCCCGACCAGGAGAAGCACCCTATCGGTTTCCAGCTCTTGACCATGGTCTTGGATTTAGAGGCACTGATCCTCATCCTGGCTGCTTTACGCTCAAGAGAGCTGGTAATTAAAACACACAGAGAGTCTCTATGTGTTTTAATTATCAGGTGAGAACCTGTATTTTCTTTAAATTGTCTAAATAACAAATGAGGTTGTTTTATTATTTTAAGCTCATTTGAGACAAACATTCCTTCGTGTTTTTTGAGCACCGCAGGAGAGACGCTCTTCAGCTAGAAAAAAGGAACCGAGTAATTTTTAGACAAAGTAAATTGTATTGATTTATTCTTTGCTTTTCCCTGATATTTACACAAGTACCTTTACTTGTACTTCCACAAAGTAACTGTTCTTTTAGTTAGTTATTTCTTTAAGTACTCTTCCCTTCTCTGCTGTTGAAACATCCTGATTGTGATATGTGTGTGTGTGTGTGTGTGTGTGTGTGTGTGTGTGTGTGTG
>NW_013952619.1:138205-139327 GCF_001266775.1 Austrofundulus limnaeus
CGCACGGTGTGTGTGTGTGTGTGTGTGTGTGTGTGTGTGTGTGTGTGAGTGTGTGTGAGTGTGTGTGTGTGTGTGTGTGTGTGTGAGTGTGTGTGCTCTTTCAGTTTACCTTCAGATGATGCCTGCGGCTTGAAGTCAACTTCTTACTGTGAGGAGAAAATACAAGAACTTTGGTCATTTTACTGTCCAGTTTAGAACAGGAGTCAGCAGAAAACAGACCCTGCAGGGGTCTTTAATGTAATAAATAATAAACATGTTTCCTAAGAATCAAACCTGTCCAGCTTGTTAAGAAATGTTTATTTTTTGAGGGAAAAAATAATTTCACCTAATAAACATGTATTAACAGCGTTGGGTTTATACAAGTGAAATACCTTTATGATGCAAAGAAGCTAAAAAATAAAACTATTCCTCTCTACCTCTCATAAAATGCTGATTATAATAAACGTTTTGCATTTTTTAATTTTAACTCGCTTTTCTTGTCTTCTTTGTTGTAACTGAATTGTATTTTCCTCAACTCTTCTTTAGTTCCCTCTTTTTCTGTCCGTTATTTATCTATTATTTATCATTTTTTCCATTCCATTGATCTCAGTGTTAGACACACCTGGACAGATGTCTTTCATATTTTATCCCCTCCTCATTTGATCTGAGATATTTTTCATATTTAGTAGTTTTGTTTTCCTCTCCTTTGTATCTTTTCATTTAAAATCCGTGAAAACCTGCAGAGTGGCTTTTTATGTTTTACATTTAATGCAGCTGAGCTAAAGCTTGGACCATATTTTGTCCATTTTTTCTTGATGAAAAACAAACTGATCCTTTCTTCTGTCCAACCAGAAAAATAACAGCAAAAGCACAACTTACTCAGACATCTTGGTGTTATTTGTCGTTTACAACCTGTACAAAACAAACAAAAACAAAACGATAATACATAAATTAAACTCAAGATGATCTCATCTGTAAGAGATTTACTGTGTCTCACTGAAACCTGAGCTAAACATCCTGCAGGAGGTAAAACTTCTCTTACTTCACTAGAATGTGCTGCCACAGCAGGTTAGCTGCCAGCATGGCTCACACACACCCACCCACCCACACACACACACACACACACACACACACACACACACA
>NW_013952619.1:139931-145356 GCF_001266775.1 Austrofundulus limnaeus
ATAATAATCAGTTTAAACACAGGTGTCCCTCCATCCTGGATCTCACATTCCGTTCACATTCTATAAAATTTGGATTTTTACGCTTTAAATTTTCAACAACAGCGAGACTAACAGATGCTACAAACCCTTATTTGACACTGATGAGAGACACAAACAGAAGGCAGGGGAAGAAAAGGGAACGGAGTCTCACCTACGATGAGATGGGAAGTCAGTGAGGAGGACAGCAGTGGCAGTGGGCAGAAATCCTGCCCTGGGTGAATATATATATTAGAGGCTTCAGATATGGATATGGAGCGGCTGTTTATGGAAATGCAGGATCTTCAGTCCAATCGGTCATCAAGCTCCTGAAATATCACCGTCCCCCCTGACTGTGACCCGTAGATCAGGCGTCACTGGGGAGGAGCACCACTTCCTTTTAGGACTCAGCTGGGAGCCTGTCTGACCCTATAAAAGGATGAAGAAGATAATTCACACTCACTATCAAACCAGACTAATTAAAGGCCTAGAATTTCCTCAAATTAATACCTATCGCAAAAAAAAAATGCAGTGTAACACTAAGGCTACGTTCACTCTGCAGGGAAATGTGACCCATATCAGATTTATTTTTGCCCCATGTGACCCATGTAGGATTTTTTCATGACAGTCTTAACATGACAAATTTGAGTTTTTCAAATCCAACCCAGGTCTTTTCTGTATGTGGTACTGCATCAGATACGTATGTTTTTTAATGCGCCTGCAGTCTGAACGCTTGTGTCACTTTACATCGGACTTTTATATCAATGAGGTGGGGGTGAAGGATTGATACAATAATAAAAGCCACTAATCTACACTGTAAAAAATAACTTGTAAGATTTACTAGAGGAAACGATTTGCACTAATGTTTGGTAAATAAATTTAAATGCTACAAATTCATGTAATATTTACTCTCATCATTATCTAGTAAAAACTGTTAAGAATATAGTTAAAGATTCGTGAATAAATCAAGGAAATTTTACTTAATTTGCTCAATTAAATCTTGTTACATATACTTGATCAAATGAAGAAAAATTTACCTGATTTCTTCACAAATCTTTAACTATATTCTTGATAGTTTTTATTAGATAATGATGATAAATATGACATGAATTTGTAGCATTTAAATTTACTTAAACATTTGTGCAAATTATTCTGAGGATTTTTTCCAGTAAATCTTACAAGTTCTTTATAACAGTGCACGTGAGTCAAGTACAATCTTGTAGCATGACACCTCACAGCTACAGAGAGAGGTGTAGCTCATGTTGTAGTTCAAGACTTCACCACCAGGTGGTGGTTTTGAAGAACCTTTATTGGATTCTTCTTCATGAACAACACAGACAGTGAAACTCACAGGTCTTATTAATGACRAGGCCTACCACTCTCACTTATGGTTACTTCTGCTGAACGGTTTAACACAAGTTAACAAATAATGAACACACAAATTAGAGTAACACAATAGACTAAGTGCTGAAAGAACAATGTTAACCAATTCCCTAAAATGATTTAACAACAAACATGAATCCTACCCACAATCCTTCACTGCAGTCACATGACAAACAGACAAACACAGCAGAATGCTACAATATGCATTCCCTGTTCCCTGACAACTAAATATCACCTACATTATGCCATCAAACTATTGCACACCAACAAATGTATTCAAACAAAAGAAACCAGACAACTTATGTTTTATTTCCACCATGTCTTTTCCTCTCCTCGAAAAGTGAAGCAAGGGAATGAGGAGCAGCAGCCTTTGTGTGCGCATGAGCCCTCAGTTTTAGCCCAGAAGAGTAGAAGTTACTTAATATATTCATGTTTATGTGCTGTCCAGAAAAAGCACTTAAATATTACTGGTAAAATAATTTTAGCATTTACTTTTTTGTAATATTGATATAAAATATAATGCGTATTGTTTATTTAGTAAATTCTAGTAGTTTAGAGATTTTGATATTTTTTTGTAAATTTTAAAAGAATAATTAAATAAATGTTACTGCACCCAAAAATCTTTTTTTCAGTGTAGAGTCATGCTGTTTAAATCTTGTAGCTCCACATCTTCAGCTACAGACAATTAAAGACTATATTTATGTAAATGAGAAAAATACAGTTTTTACTGAATTTCATAAAAACGAGTGCAACTGAATTATTCATGCATTTTTCTCTAATTCTTATTATTATGCTGTCTTCAAATTATTTAAAGGTAATTCTGATGGATTTGAGAGAAAGATCATAGAAAAGTTGGAATATTTCAGAAAACAACAGCCTGAGCTAATGTTTTACTTTTTCTATGGGTAGTATTGAACACATGTTTGCATACAAACTGTTTCTGTTGTGCATATAAAAACCAAAACAAAAAAATTATTGTTATATTTGGTCACATTTTCAAAGAGCCACTGCAGAGGGGCTAAGGAGCCACGTGGCCCCAGAGCCACAGGTTGCAGACCCCTGTGTTAGGCTATGTTCACACTACAGGCCTTAATGCTCAATTCAGATTTGTTTTAATCAGATTTTTTTTGGTGTGAACGTTCACGTTATATTTTAAATATGACCTCCATCAGACTCTGGCCCTGATGCGACCCACATGCACAGAATATGACCTGACGTCACATTCAGCTCGCTGTTCACAGAATTAGCTAAACATGGATGCTAAATGTTAGCATGTTGATTCTGAAGCTGTTGTGCAGTCAGAGCCAATTAAATAATTATCTGACATGTTTGTTTAGTTCAGTGTTTATATCTGAACCTGCCTCTGACCGGACGCTCCGGTGAAGCCTTTTATTTTTGGAATGAAGCAACACGAATCGGAGCAGGAAAACCCCAGGGCGCAGGCCAGGTTCAAAACAGGAACAAAAAGCTTTAATAAAACAGAAAAGGCTGGCGAGGCAGCTCAAAAAACTCCAAGTACTTCCAGGGACCAGGAACACCAAACAGAACAGAGTACACTCAACAATGAACTGACTAAGACTGAAGACAAGACTCAGAAACATAAAGCAAACAAATTAAGAGACAATGGGAAACACCTGGGGAGACACAAGAGGAAACAGGTGAGCGTGCGTTAGGGTTGGAGACACACAGGGGAACAGAGAAACACTGGAAAGTGAAAGCAAAAACACAGATCATGACAACGTGCTTAAAGGAAAGTATAGATTGAGTAACTTTAGGATTGACACGGTCCCACAACGTTACTATGATATGTTTCTGTGGATTCTCAGTTATCCAGGACATGGAAAATTGTAAGAACAAAGACGAAGCAGCTGGACTTCTGTTCTATAGCTGAAGACGTGGAGCTACAAGATTTGCTGCGCGTAGACTTTCATATAAAAATCTGACATTGGTCACATTGGGCAAAAAAAAAAAAAACAACAACCAGATTTGGGTTCATTTGTCTGCAGTGGCCTTATGTAGCACCCGGTCAGAACCGTGTCCTGCAGGTTACGTGGCACATATTGTGTTGGGGTCAGATATTTGTGGGAATGTTAGTTTGTTTGAACAGCGTGCTTCAGTGCCTAGTATGCTCCAGCTGAACCGCCGGATCTGAATCGGATCAGACTGTCGAAGTTTCATGATGAAAACTGCATCATTCTGTTCACAGCTTCAACTCTTCAGCCTCTTCTTGTTACAACCTGACTGTTGTCTCATGTCTTGTTGAAGTGTATAAACCAGCCTTTACGGTTAATGTTGTTCATCGACTCGCGCAGAAAAACTATTGACTGCAGCCGTCTATAGTGCACATGTTCAAACACTGCTTTTACATAAAAATGTTGAGAGTTGAACAAATTTTTTCAAACTTTTGGTGTCAATGAATCTGATTTCTGTCATCATACAGGAACAGTTAAATACAACAATTTTACTCTAATTTCACTTAAACTGTTGCATAAACCAGACCAAACACTCTTCTTTAAATCAAATAAAGAAGTTCAATAAACAGCAGAAAATGACCAACCAAACTATGACATCATGTTTTAACTAGGTTCAGGACTAAAAAAGCTTCCACTTCCTCCATCTATAAATAGCTCCAACTCTCGGCCTGCTCTGGTTTACATTTCATTTTGGATAATTGACTGAACCCATGGATCCACAGAGAGGAGTCCAGACCTTTCTCTGATGTTAAACATTCATGGGGTGATTCCATGCAGCCAGATATTTCCAGTTGGATCAGGATTCGTGCTCCAACTACAGGATGTCAGGAAACTAAGGGATGATTTAAAATGTTTCACAGATTTTCTAAAACTTTTTGCTTGTTTTGTTGAAGCTGCCTGCTTTATTTCACTACAGATCAACCTGGGAATCAGCTGCCATACTAGGTTGTGTACTTTTGAGCCAGGGTTCAGAGCAGTGAGCTGAAAGGATTTATAAGATAATTTATAATATAAGGCTTTTATTAGGAGGAGAGGTGAATTTGGGAATGGAAAGTGTTAGCACAACTGTACCAGGAAGCTGAATGTTCTCAGTTAATCTGGTGAAAGGAGACTGCCTCTTACTGTTCTTGTTGGAGTCCAGAAGACCAGGCGATTCCAGGGGTCCAGGTGAGTGGGCAGAGAAAAATGCAGGTGGAGTGAGAGCAGACTCATAAAGGCAGGCTGAGCAGACGAGTACCTCTGACAGGTTATGGTAGAGAGACTGCAACAGGGAGCTTCTCCACGAGGAGGAGGAGAAAGAATGACCTCAGATGAGTAAAATCCAGTAAGAACACAGAGAGACAAGAGACACAGGAAGCATTACTTTCACTATATAAATCACAAAAGTGATGACATAACAAGGGAAAGGACTCTGACAGCAGGTCCAGGAGAAGAAACCCAGACATCCCACTTCCTAATGACACTCTCCAGCTCCTTCTGGGAGAACCCAAGACGTTCCCCACCTGCAAAGGGAGGCGTGTAAGACCTCATTTTGTAATAACAACACATTATGTAATAATGCAATAAAATCAGGCTTCAAAATGTAACAAACTCACGCTAAAACTGCATTATGTAATAATTGCCACAAAATGTAATAAAAGTCTTCAACGCATTATGCAATAATGTTATTACTTTTTGCTGCAATTATTACAAAATGTGGTAGAGTAATAATCTGGTGCATTATGTAATAAACAATCAAAACCAGTATTTCTGTTCATTCTAATCAATATACAGTACTTGTAATAACTGTCATGTTGCAAAAACTACATAATTACATCTTTATAACTTTGGCCAATAAACACTGAACTTCTCATTTTTTATTTGCATTTTCAGATTTACAGTCCTGATCCCGGTTACAGAAATTATTCCACTTTGTAGACAACTCCCAAAATATATCTGAAAGTTAGTTGTACATACATGTCAACCCCTTCAGATGTTTACCTGTATAATGAGTCCTAAAAACCTGAAATTTTCATAAAAAAATAACTGTATTAATCACACGCGGGGGTGGGGGG
>NW_013952619.1:147634-151960 GCF_001266775.1 Austrofundulus limnaeus
AGTTTCAGTTTTTTCTGCTTTTTAAGCCACATTTGTGCAAATATTCACTTTTTTTCTGCTGATTTTTTTTTTTTCAACTTTTTGACACAAT
The DNA here is from genome assembly GCF_001266775.1 of Austrofundulus limnaeus. Taxonomy (NCBI): domain Eukaryota; kingdom Metazoa; phylum Chordata; class Actinopteri; order Cyprinodontiformes; family Rivulidae; genus Austrofundulus; species Austrofundulus limnaeus. The sequence goes on from NW_013952619.1 coordinate 147,726, forward strand.
TTTTTCTGTTTTTCACTTTTATTTTCCTGCTTTCAGGAAAAGTCAGCTGTTCAAGTTTTACTCAAAGTTTTGCTATTAAACCTTTTCAGCTCCTTTAACAACTTTTGACATAAATATCTTTTAGCATTAAGAATTTAATATTGCATTTGCGCAGAAAAGTGAAAGTCTTTAAGTTTTAAATCCACATTAGTGTTTTCTTAGTGTGCTTGGCTAGTCCCACTCTCACTGCAATCCTACGGCATTTTTTGCAGATCTGATGTGTGGGTTAATCTGTGCACATGCCCCACCCCCTTTCCTTTGTTGCTCAACAGAGATAGACTTGTACTAATTTAATATTTGGCTCAAGGAAGTTCTGATGTTTTGTATTTTAAGCTTTATATTCAGATTTATCCGTTTAAAATCCTGACAGATTTGGGGCCAAAGGAATTAAAAAAGGCTGCATCTGGCCCACGGACCACCTGTTGAATAGGCCTACAGTACCGGACCTGCTTTATAAAACCTCTGTGTGACCTGGTTTCTCCAAAGACAGTGATAAATAATTCTGTTATGTGTCAGAGCTGATCACCACTCTGTCCTTTTAAATGCCTGCAGGTTCAGATTCAGTGAGCTGTCCATGATTGGTTCACTTCTTATTTTATTTATCTGATGTAAAATCTCAAGGATCCATCTTGGGTTTTATTCCGACATTTGTTCCATCTATTCTAAATTGTATTTAAAGTAAAAGACAGTATAGTGTGTATATCTTTTACAATTAAATTATATGAAGTGTAGATTGTTATAAACCGTAGCTTTCCATTTAGAGCCATCATCATTATCATCTGATTTTCAGTCCCACACTAGGAATATATTTATTTGGTGTATATTTAATATACTTCTAATCACTATTTCAATCTTTCTATCTTTCTAATTACTTCTCTCTCTGTTTTTCTCTCTGTCTCTATTTTCTCTTCACTTAAAAAAGTCACTGATGATGAAGAAATAAATAAACTAAATAAACTAATATTTAGCTTTGTTTTCTACTGAAGTGACAAAAAAAGGAATATATTTTTGACTAACAGTTAAAATGTAATTAACAAATGAACTGTGTGGTTACACTGCAAAAACTGTCCATCTTACCAAGTTTTAAAATCTTATATCAGCCAAAAAGTCTTTTTGATCTTGTTTTGAAACTGATTTACTAAACAAGAACTGATTGTGTAAGAATAATAATCTTGTTTTCAGAATGTGTGAGATTATTTGTCTTGTTAGCCTGAAAATTTGACTCAAATTAAGTCAAAAATTTCTGCCAATGGAGTAAGAAAATTTTACTTGATAAAATTTTTGAAATACTTGATTTGATTCAAATTTTTTTTATTTCTTACCAAGTAAATTTTTCTTACTCCATTGGCAGAAAATTTTGACTTAATTTGAGTCAAATTTTCAGATTAACAAGACAAATAATCTTACACATTCTGAAAACAAGATTATTATTCTTACACAATCAGTTCTTGTTTAGTAAATCAGTCTCAAAACAAGAACAAAAAGATTTTTTTGGCTGATTTTAAAACTTGGTTAGATGGACAGTTTTTGCACGTTTGTGAACTCAAATCCATTCTCTTATATAAGAGGAAGAGAGTGTTTACCAGCTTTAGGTCTGATTATCGTAATTTTCTTTATTTTACATTAAAAAGTGTCTGCAGTCATTCAGCACCGTGCTCCAGTCAATAGATGAAGAACCATCATTAACCTGTTTGTCTGGCAGCTACAATGCTAACAGCAGCAGGATTCCACTCATGGGTGGAAGTTCGCAGAGAAAATCATTCTCTGATATTCTCATTATGGTCTCTTTGGGTAAAGAGCAGCTTACCATCAGGCTGAGGAAGTCAGGATAAATCTTTTAATAAACTGGCACTCAGTTACAAATGTCAGCTTTTATAACAACTAAACAAGACAAGAAACATCCAACCTAAAGCTTCTGTTTATTTGACAGCAAAGAAGTTACAAAACAAAATTACATGGGGTTTATTAAACATGAAAATGAATGAAAACGTAGACATTTATTTTAAACAACTGGCTGGTCAATTAAAGAGGAAACACAAGTGTTAGTCAGGCGTATTGCGGTAATGAACGCTCATTTACTAAACATCAAATAACTCCTCCAATCATTTTGTGAAATACAATCAAATATAAATTTTATTTAAGCTACTGCTCTGTTTAAAAAGACTTCATAATTTCAGGAGTTATTTAGACTTGATGACTCTGCTGTAAGGTTGCTCAGGTTTCTTAGATGTTTGTTGCTATTTTTTTAACTGAAAAGTAACTCAAGTAACAATAACTGCAGTAAAATTAATTTTGAACTTACTGTATACAACCTTATAAGAAACAGTCACGGTTTTCAGCTTAATGACAAAAATAATTAGGTAAATAAATGAAGCTGACTTACAATCCATTTTAATTTATTTTCAAATTAGAAGAATCTAAAATAGTCCATCCATTTGAAATGAAAAGCATGTTAAATTCATGCAGTTGCCTCAAACTCACTTCACAACCACATCCAGTCTCATGGCTAAACTAATCCAGTTGTAAATGAAGAGCTTTTTCTAAACAATAACTATATTTAACAGCGGATAGTCTACCAAAAACATATCATACTTTCAACAACTTGTCTGAAAAGGCAAACTTCTGCTCCATTACAAATATTTCTGCTTCATTTTCATTGGTTCTGACCAATTATCACTAATGTTATCACAGCGAAAGCTAAAAAAAAAAATCAAAAACCTGTAGGATTTCAGATGATCCACGTGTATTAGTTTGTTGCATTTTGTTTTATCTCTTTGCTTCAGTTAAAGTATAAGTGAATTTACATATTTTTAGTGAAACGTTTCAGGTACAAAGAGACCAATTAAGCCCTAAAAGTTACTTATAAGCAAGAAAAAAATAACTAATTTAACTGTCAAACATTTTCTTCCTGTCAGACTTGTCCTCAATGTTTTTACGCCAGTCTCCCACATCACGCAGCTGCTTGTCCTACAAAAACAGACGAGAGGTGTCATAGGTTACAGGCTGATATGAAAACTAGTCGAATACAAATAAGTGGACTAAAAATGTGAGTCAGAGATTAGATGAAGTGAGTTTTTGGACATTTGAAGTTGTATTAAGCAGGCAGCAGCTCACCTCCTCTTTGACCTCCTTCTTGACCTGCTTCAGGTTGGCCCTCAGGTCCATGTTGACCGTGTGTTTGGAGCCCAGCAGAGCCTTCAGCATGGCGTCAGCAGACATACGAACCTTCTTCAGCCGGGGTCTCTTGAACTTTCCTCTAAGATCCACAATCTTGATATTTAGGTCCCTGACCTTTAGACAATTTTGGAAAGGGAAAGACTTGTTGATAAACCGTTTCGTAGATACCGCCATGTTTGATTAGTGCAAAACATTGTAGATTTGTTTGGGGGCACCCGTTGTCGGTGTGTGACATGAACAAGAGTGAAAATAACTCGTGGATATCACTGTGCTGTGTTGACATGTAATGATTGCAGATATGTAAAATATAAAAGCTACGTATAAAATAATTAAAACTTCAGGGTCTGGCACCAAGGTCTGGTATTATAGTACAAGTTTAGTATTATAGTACAGGTTTAGTATTATAGTACAGGTCTGATATTATAGTAAAGGTTTAGTATTATAGTACGGGACTGATACTATAGTATAGGTTTAGTGTTATAGTACAGGTCTGGTATTACAGTAAAGGTTTAGTATTATAGTACGGGACTGATACTATAGTATAGGTTTAGTATTATAGTACAGGTCTGGTATTACAGTAAAGGTTTAGTATTATAGTACGGGACTGATACTATAGTATAGGTTTAGTATTATAGTACAGGTCTGGTATTATAGTAAAAGTTTAGTATTATAGTACAGGTCTGGTATTATAGTAAAGGTTTAGTATTATAGCCCAGGTCTGCTATTATAGTAAAGGTTTAGTATTATAGTACGGGACTGATACTATAGTAAAGGTTTAGTATTATAGTACAGGTCTGGTATTACAGTAAAGGTTTAGTATTATAGTACGGGACTGATGCTATAGTACAGGTTTAGTATTATAGCCCAGGTCTGGTATTATAGTAAAAGTTTAGTATTATAGTACAGGTCTGGTATTATAGTAAAGGTTTAGTATTATAGTACAGGTCTGCTATTACAGTAAAGGTTTAGTATTATAGTACAGGTCTGCTATTACAGTAAAGGTTTAGTATTATAGTACA
>NW_013952619.1:153650-155365 GCF_001266775.1 Austrofundulus limnaeus
GTAAAGGTTTAGTATAATTGTACAGGTCTGGTATTATAGGAAAGGTTTAGTATAATAGTACAGGTCTGGTATTATTGTACAGGTTTAGTATTATAGTACAGGACTGGTATTATAGTACAGGTTTAGTATTATAGTAAAGGTTTAGTATTATAGTACATGTCTGATACTATAGTACAGGTATGGTATTATAATACAGGTCTGATAGTATAGTACAGGTTTATTTATATAGTACAGTGTAGTATTGTAGTATAGTCTGGTGTTATAGTACAGACATGGTATTATAGTACAGATATAGTATTATAGTACAGGTATGCTATTATAGTACAGGTCTGGTATTATAGTACAGGTACAGTATTATAGCACAGGTCTGGTATTGTATTACAGGTTTAGTATTACAGTACAAGTCTGGTATTGTAGTACAGGTATAGTATTATAGCACCGGTCTGGTATTATAGTACAGGTTTAGTATTACAGTACAAGTCTGGTATTTTAGTACAGGTCTGGTATTATAGTACAGGTACAGTATTACAGCACAGGTATGGTTTTATAGCACAGGTCTGGAATTTTAGTACAGGTAAAGTATTATAGTACATGTCTGGTATTATAGTACAGGTATAGTATTATAGTACAGGTATGATATTATAGTACAGGTGTTGTATTACAGTACAAATATTGTATTATAGTACAGGTATGGTATTATATTACAGGTGTAGTACTATAGTACAAGTCTGGTATTATAGTCCAGGTATAGTATTATGGTACAGGTCTGGTATTTTAGTACAGGTATAGTATTATAGTACATGTCTGGTATTATAGAACAGGTATAGCATTATACTACATATCTGGGATTATAGTACAGGTATAGTATTATAGCACAAGTCTGGTATTATAGTACAGGTTTGGTATTAGAGTATAGGTCTGGTGTTATAGTACAGATATGGTATTATAGTACAGGTGTTGTATTACAGTACAAGTATTGTATTATAGTACAGGTATGGTATTATAATACATATCTGGTATTATAGTACAGGTATAGTATTATAGTACATATCTGGTATTATAGTTCAGGTATAGTATTATTGCACAAGTCTGTTATTATAGTTCAGGTTTGGTATTAGAGTACAGGTCTGGTGTTATAGTACAGGTGTTGTAATACAGTACGAGTATTTTATTATAGTACAGGCCTGTTATTATAGTACAGGCCTGGTATTATGGTACAGGCCTTGTATTATAATACAGGCCTGGTATTATAGTACAGGCCTGGTATTATAGTAAAGGCCTGGTATTATAATACAGGCCTGGTACTATATTACAGGCCTGGTATTATAGTAAAGGCCTGGTATTATAATACAGGCCTGGTACTATATTACAGGCCTGGTATTATAGTAAAGGCCTGGTATTATAGTAANGTTTAGTATTATAGTACAGGTCTGGTATTATAGTAAAGGTTTAGTATAATAGTACAGGTCTGGTATTATAGTAAAGGTTTAGTATTATAGTACAGGTCTGGTATTATAGTAAAGGTTTAGTATAATTGTACAGGTCTGGTATTATAGGAAAGGTTTAGTATAATAGTACAGGTCTGGTATTATTGTACAGGTTTAGTATTATAGTACAGGACTGGTATTATAGTACAGGTTTAGTATTATAGTAAAGGTTTAGTATTATAGTACATGTCTGATACTATAGTACAGGTATGGTATTATAATACAGGT
>NW_013952619.1:156810-159930 GCF_001266775.1 Austrofundulus limnaeus
TTATAATACAGGTCTGGTATTATAGTACAGGCCTGGTATTAAAATACAGGCATGGTATTATATTACAGGCCTGGTATTATAGTAAAGGCCTGGTATTATAGTAAAGGCCTGGTATTATAGTAAAGGCCTGGTATTATAATACAGGTCTGGTATTATAGTACAGGCCTGGTATTAAAATACAGGCATGGTATTATATTACAGGCCTGGTATTATAGTAAAGGCCTGGTATTATAGTAAAGGCCTGGTATTATAGTAAAGGCCTGGTATTATAATACAGGCCTGGTATTATAATACAGGCCTGGTATTATAATACAGGCCTGGTATCATAATACAGGCCTGGTATTATAGTACAGGCCTGGTATTATAATACAGGCCTGGTATTATAATACAGGCCTGGTATTATAGTACAGACCTGATATTATAGCAGAGGTGTTGTTTTACACCCAAGGCCTTCAGGACCACCTGATTGTTACAATCAGTGATGTTCTCTGCTTGATTGTGCCTCATCTTCTGGGCCGTGTTGTAAAAAAGAAAAGGGCTTCAAATTTTATGTACGGCATCTAAATTTATGTAGTTTATACTATGTAATTATATATATATACATTTACATATATTCTATCTCTCACAATTAAATTTAACCTACCCTTAAAATTATAGACTGTTCATGTCTTTGTAAGTGGGCAAACCTACAAAATCAGCAATGGATGAAATGTATGTCCTCCACTGTATGTATTTGTATATGGTTTATTTATTAATAATCAGGATCATCCTGCAGAAGGTTACTGGCTATGACAAACATATTTTATCACCATTAAAACAAAAAAATATTAACCAATTAACAGTTAAGCCAAAATATGATATGAAATATGTTTTATACTTAGTATTTATAGAACTATAATTCGCCTGTCTCCAGATGTAGCACCATCCACTAGTTGCCTTCTCATCACTAACTGTTTCACCTTCTGCTCATCTCGTCTCATTTTTGACATTATTCACTACATCTAAGCCATCTAACAGTTCTGGACAATGATGTCATTTTTCTGATTAGTAGCCGGTACATTACAAACTCAGTGAAAGCCTTTAAGCTGCGCAGCAGAATGTCCAAGCTGGATGCTTGTGGAATTCTTCTGTAAGTCAGCTCTTCTGGTGTACAATCACCTAACACTGCAGAGTTTCAACTTTATGATCGATGAAGCTGCACTACACTGAGCACAGAGCTTTGCCCTGGCTTCTTGCAGGGATTTCCTCTGCTGTGTCCAGGTGCATCTTCTCTGAAAAAGCACACCTGTCACTACTGTAAACATAGCAGCTGGTTGGTGAAAAGACACTTTTCTACCACTTTTTCTGAGGCATATTTCTCAGTATTTCCTGTATCCTGTCAGCACCTGGCTGGTACCTGTTGTTGACTTTGAAGGGGTGTTTCCTTGGCCCTGCAGACCCCACATTCCATACCTTGTTGATGCTGATTTGACCAAGGAATCAGAGCCCAGTATCAAATCTCTGTCTCTGTCACGTCATTAAATGAACCACAGATTATGCTCATTGCTCACTAGATGGTGCCAGCGTCTTTTTTCCCCACACATGAATACTTTGTATTTTAAATCTGAGCATAAGAAACATTCTCTTCAATCATTTTAATGACAACCTGACAGACTTTAGCTTTAGTTTATTTATAATATTTATACTTGTTTTATTATATTTTTTTGTTTCTAAATTGATTCCATTGATTTATTTAATAAAACTACAGTGCACATCGCTGTCACATAAGCAGCTTAGGGTCAAACAAGTTGCTAGTTCTGAACCTTTGACCTGATTTAGAAAACAGATTCAGATATTTGGATATAAAATTTAAGGGTTGCTGACTCAGTTCATCCACCAGTCTGCCATTTGTCTGGATTTGGGATTGTTTTTACCATCAGTCAGTTGAAACAATATCAGTGACAGGTATAATGTCTTACCTCATTCATCACCAAGTTTAATTTAAACTCTGTGCAGTATCTCTCCTCTTCACTGATGTTAATTTGCTGATGAAGTTTCTTGCAAAATTCCTGAAAAAAAAAGTTTTTTCATATATATATATATATATATATATTTTTTAGTTATTTCTGACCTTAAATAGAGAAAAAAGCGTACAACTAAACAAACATACTTACCAAGAGTTCCTCTCTGGAGTATGGAATCTCCATAGGAGGACATTTTTCTGCGAGGAACTTCTCCCGCTCTGCAGTCTTTGTCTGAGCTTCAGCCTCCAGCAAATTGTTTGCCACCACCAGCATGCAGCTCTGAGACATGAACGAGACCAAGAGGGTTAACTAAATCAACAGGTTTCACTTAAACCAGTAATAATTCCATCTTACACTCTAAAAATGAAATGTTGGATTTACTTAACCATGTTATGTGACCCGGTTCCACTTAACTGAGTTGAGTAAATTCAAAGCAACATACTCATGTTCTTTGGTTAAAAACTGGTATATTGCTTTGAATTTACTCAACTCAGTTAAGTGGAACCAGGTCACATAACATGGTTAAGTAAATCCAACATTTCATTTTTTACAGTGTAATGACAAAAATAATGAACAAGATGTCTTAATTTAAACACATTTGAGTGTAAGTGTGCACACGTTTTTTTCTTTCTTTTTTTTTCTTTTTTGCCACTTCAGTAGAAAGCAGAACTGAATATCAGAATATTAGTATCTTAGCTTCTTATCTTTGTTTTTGTAGGTTTGGAGCCAAGAAGTCGGCTGTGTTGTCTTGTGTTTTCTCAACATATATTTCACATATCTTCTAATCTCTCTTTCACTCTTTCTCATTACATTTCACTTTTTTATTGCTCTTTCTTTTTCTCCTATCAAAAAAAAAAAAGCCGCTGATGATGAAGTGTGCACATGTTAACAAATATCTTTGTGGAAGGACGTGTACTCACACACAATATACATTTTCTGAGATGATGTTTAATTACTGCTGTTGATTTTCTTCCTCAATTATGTGAAACTGACCCTGATTATTATAAATGTGAAATTCATAAAAGAGGAAGATTTTTGTCAACTGGACCTGGAGGTATAAATGTTGCATAAAGTTGCCAAACATCTGACATTAGTTCACACAGAATGAGTACATTTA
>NW_013952619.1:160130-161861 GCF_001266775.1 Austrofundulus limnaeus
ATATAATTCACTCAAGGAATGATGTGCAAAAGGAATAAGGACCGTATCAAATAAAGTTAACATTTTGTACCAACTCTAACATGCAGTGCAAAATAGATGTTTATCATATAACTTAAATATTAGTAACTTACCTTCAGGGTGTGTTTACGCCTTGCAGACAGTCTCTTCCTGCAGAAACCAAACAATGTAATCTGAGTGAGTTCATTATTACAACATTTTTTAATATTAAGAAGCTTTGCACTTACAATTAAATTATAAACATTATATAATCAGTAATATTTTGTTATTTCCTTTTTAGCTTTCACAACTACATAAAAGGTTCAGAACTTTAAAAAGGTGTTTTTAGGAGAGATGTTCTGTCAAACAGGTATTTATAGTTTGTACCTTATCAGCTGTGTCATAGAGCACAGAGCATGGAGAAACAGGCGAGTCTTTTTAACAGCTTTTCGGGTTTTTTGTCAAAGGTCGTTTATTTCTGACGTGATTTACAGTTTGACTCAATTCAAATCTTTTAAAACAAGTCTTGTGTAAAACAATGTGCCACTGTAAAAGAGCACTACAGCTATTAATAAACTACTGACGTTGTGTGTCTAGTTTGTTGCGTAGTACGACACAGAGTGTTACATCCACAGTAAACGTCTGTGAACGGATCAGTCCAGTGTGACCTGAGTTAACCTTTGGCCTCTTCAAGCTTAAATTCTACATTACTGCTTGAACTTCTAAAGAGGAAAGCAATAAAAAACATAATTTACTCATGTTTTTGTCATGTTCTTTGACATTCACAGTTCGAGCTGTTGTGTGCAGAGGTGTCAAGTACTTTGTTACTAGTAGAAATTTTGGTTATTTATATTTTAGTGGAGTAATTATTTTTCAGCTTACTTCTCCTCCTTACATTTTAATTCAATCATCCGTACTTTCTACTCCTTACTTTTTAAAAATGTAAAAAGTATTTCATTTTTATTTAACTTTGACTTGTTTTTATTCCAGAAAAAATAAACTGAAATCTATCCAGATACACGGAGCCCTTGGACAGAGTGAATTTGATTGTGGTTGGATGAGAAGTATAAATATAAACCATTCTGACATCCTGTTGGATTGAACTCACTCCATCACACCTGTTTGACACAAATCACAATCACATCCAGCAGGACAGACTGTAGCTGATGTAGCCTAAATGAAGATGATCGTGGCTGAAACAAGTGTTCTAGTCAGTTCAGTCCAGATTTATTAACATTTTAATTTAACATTATACTCATTATTGACTTTAGAAGAAAAATTGGGGCGGGGCTTGTATGCTATAGTAAAATTGGGGCGGGGCTTGTACGCTATAGCACCTTTTAAAAAGTGGCGTTTTTAAGTGTTCATTACGTTTACTTTTATACTTTAAGTAGTTTTAAAACCAGTACTTTTATACTTTTACTTGAGTAAAAAGCTTGAATTGATACTTCTACTTACAAAAAAGTATTTTAAACCCTAGTATCTATACTTCTACGTATGTAACGAATGTGAATACTTTTGACACCTCTGGTTGTATGGGGGTATTTAGTGCTACACTAAAAATCAGAAAACAAATTAAACTTGTCCTCGACAATGAAAAAGTTTATTTTCTACTGATCTGAATTTGACCTTTATAAATTCTATTAACACTGGTTTCATTCCATGAAAACATTTATCTTTACTTTGATCTACAATAAGAGAAAATCAGGTTTAAAAAAGGAAAGAAATATATAC
>NW_013952619.1:162024-171361 GCF_001266775.1 Austrofundulus limnaeus
CACACACACACACACACACACACACACACACACACACACACACACACACACACACACAGCCTATCAGAGCTGCTGTTGGACAAAACACACAACTGAACAATCCCAGAATGCACTTACTCAGTGGCCATGTTGCCTGCAGGATCCTGACGCTTTCTGTATGAAAAATAAAACCTCGTTAAAATGTTTGATTTTAGTTTTGTATTCATTACTACCAATGTAAAGTTTTACAACGGCTGAGCCTCACAGGTAACAGCTCTTCTTTCCAATATGTCCTTGATTAAATATGTTATAACATCATTTATAAATGCCATTTAATTCCCATGCAGGCATTTGTCACAACAACAAATTAAAGTTAACATGTTCAAAAAGAGCAAGTGAAGCGTAATGTTTTTATTAAAGATCAATATTCAACAAAGTTATGCGTTGACTTCCTGTTTCAGCTAACTCATATTTAGCACAGTGTTTATAATGATGTCATTGATACAGATACACATGCACACTTCTATACTGTAAGAACATGTTCATTCATAGACAAACAACACATACACAATATACCTTTAACTATGTCCTCCATGCATCATTCATAAAAGACCTCATCGTGCTGTGAAAATGTAACTAACATTTACTTTAAGTAAATTTTTAATGATTTGCTTTATTGAAAAATAAAGCAAAAATGAAGCATCTCACAATACTTTGTAGAGGATGACAATGAAATTTATGATCAGAATGACATTGTAAATAGATTTAATAATTATTTTGTGAATGTTGGCCCAAGTCTTGCAGTTAAAATACTAAAAGTTGATTATAATGTAAGTCGTACAATAATGAGTTGTACCAACAGTATTTTTCTTAAGGAAACTGACAAAGAAAAAACAATGAATATTGTAACAAATCTTGCAAACAAAAGATCAAAAGACTGGTTGGATATGGATATGAAGTTTATGAAGGAAATAATGGGTTATGTCATTGAACCGTTTACATACAGTAATAACTCAACATCAATGGCTCTCATGGACCTAATTGAACAAATAACTGCTGCTGATCAGAAACAATACTGTGTCAGTGTTTTTGTTGATTTAAAAAAACATTTGATACCATTGACCACAGTATCCTTCTGGAGAAATTAAACAAATAAGACATAAGAGGTCCAGAACTATAGTGGGCATCAAGTTATTTAACCAATAGGAAACAGTTTGTACAAATTAATGGCATAAGGTCTGAACTTTACAATATTGTGTGTGGGGTTCCACAAGATTCTGTAATGGGACCAAAGTTGTTTCTTCTACGAATTAACGACTTGGTAAATGTGTCAGGGTTGTTTAGATGTGTTTTATTTGCAGATGACACTACATTTTTTTGCTTGGGTAAAAACATAGAACAGATGTTGGAAATGATGGAAATAGAAATTTTAAAAATACAAAATTGGTTTAATCATAATAAGTTATCATTAAATTTGGATAAAACAAATTACATAATATTTAGTAATAGAAAGAAAACAATTGATGTTCCATTTAGAGTAGAAGGTGTTGAGATCTGTAGAGCCAATGAGGTGAAGTTTTTGGGTGTCATCATTGATGAAAAATTGACATGGAAACCTCATAAATTACTTGAGAACAAAAATGGCAAAAATCTATTGCAGTACTGTATAAAGTGAAGGAGTTAGTTAATGACAAAGCACTATTTATCCTATATAATGCAATATCGTTCCACATTTGATATATTGTGTTGAAGTCTGGGAAAATGCATGTAAAACAATTACCAATCCTATTTTTATTTTACAAAAAAGAGCCATAAGAATTATCACAAGAAAGCATTATTATCATCCTTCTAATATATTGTTTCATCAATTAAAATTATTAAAATGTCATGAGTTGGTTGAATATCATGTTCTGCAGGTTATGTTTAAAGCTCATAAAAATGTGTTACCTTCAACTATCCAATCAAATTTTGTTAAAAGGGAAAGCTGCTTGTAGCGGAAACGTGAATATCTTCTCAAGAGACAGTCCTGTTAACTCCACCTTTTTTATCCTGCCTGCAACATCTCAAAGTTTGAATAATGACTACTATTAACTCATCTGATACTTCACCCTTAGGCCTTAGAACAAAGACTAGACTTCCTGTCGCCAGTTAATTTGTTTATCACCTCTTTCAGAATAAGACTGGAATAAACATTGCTTAACATCAAAGGGCCCCTGGTGTTAAACCAAGACAAGACAAAACATCAAAAGACTCCCATCAGATTTATCTGTGGGTCAGCGATGCCACCCTGTGGACATTTTATCAACTAACCCTGAAATTATTTTATTTTTCACTCATGTTTTCCATTTATAACTATAAAGAGCATCTGTGAAGTGTCAAAATAATACCTTGGTACTCTGATTTAATTACTGTAATAATCATGACATTGTTTAAGCAATGATCTGGTTTTGATTAACTATCACTCTGTCCTTCTGTTACATGTCTGGATGGTGTCATGTGACCACCGCAGAAAGTCTTAACCAATGAGAAGTTCCGTTGTGAACAGGGAGTATTTCATTGTTCTGCCATGTAGTGAGTTCTGAAGAAGCGTTTGAGGAGAAAGCAGTAGTTTTTTTTAGCTCCAGCTTCCCCTATCTCGGGGCGAGGCCATTCATTTCCACTTTTTACCTTTTTTATATAGTTTAAATCTTAAGGTGCTTTCAGGAAGGAGATTTACATTGATTGAAAACGATGAGGCTGATTTAATTCAAGTCGGACGACCATCAGTGTACTCGCAAGGAACGCAGCCACGGTGCTGGACAACATCTCCAGTGAATGTAGCCGGCAAACCAGATGACCAGGGAACTTCTACACAACACAGCTAAGACTCGTTTGGACTTCACGTGCCACCCAATTAGCATAGAAGTATCCATTCTGGCGTCTACAACTTTGCCGGTAGGAAACATCTTGCTCAATTAATCTGATGGTGTGTTCCAAGTTTTTAAATCAGATCAGAGTATAATCAATGTTCATTCTTCTTCCCTTGAGCTCCCTCTAGCGGTAGGCTTAGGAATAGCGAGTAGTGTCCCACTGAAATATGTGTAGAAAGTCATTCACATGATAATCATGCCAGATTAATTACATCACTTCTTGATCAAGTTTACGAAACTGATTATGTGTTTTTGTCTGAGAAATGATTTGTAATGCATATATTTCCCTCTGAACCTCATTTTAAATAAAACACAGATGAATTTCTAAACGTGAGTTGTCTTCGCCTGTATTTCCTTGTCTCACGCCGTCGTTAAACTGGAAGAATAAACGCCTTCATATTTAGAGATTGAATATTAAAAAAGTTTTTCAGAAGTTTTACTAAAAAAACTTTAGTGGTGCCTCGAGGAACAGATAATTTGCATATTTAAATAATTCACAAATTATCCGTTTTAGAATTCTAACGTTTAATACCCCTACATGCTGTAATTTGAAGGGATTACAAATGTTTGTTAAAACAAAAATCCGAACAAATTTGAAGGACAGATGCACTTCAGTAAAAGGTATAAGACTATGGAATAATCTGGAAAATGATTATAAAAGCATTGGAACAATTAATTCCTTTAAAAAATGATCAAAGCAATTTTTAAAGAAATATGAAATTGTTTAATTTGTATTTGTATGAGTTACTGTTTGAAGAGTTGAATTTTTTTGTTTTCTTTTATGATTTGTTTTATTATTGTTTGAAATTAATATATATTTTTGTAAATAGGAGTAGATATAAGATTTTTTTCCTCCTACTGCTGCCTTTCATTTTATTTTATTTGTATTGTTTTGTTTTATGTAATGTGTTTTGTTTTATTTATTAAAATGAAATAAATAAATAATGATTTCCTTTATACTTTTATTTGAGTAGATTTTTACACAGGTACTTTACTTGTACTTGAATAAAATGTCAACTGCATAACTGTGTATGCTATTTTAGTACTTTTTTCCACCTCTGTCCAAATCTACCATAAAGAGAAGACTGCATGAAAGTCAATATAAAAGTTTCACTGAGCACTGCAAGCCATGAATAAGCCTCAAGAATACAAAGGCTAGATTAGACTTTGCTTAAAAATATGCAAAAAAAACAGCAGAGTTCTGGAAGAACATTCTTTGGACAGATGAAACCAAGCTCATCCTCTACCAGAATGATGGAAAGAGGAAAGTCTGGTGAAGTCTGGTGATCCAAAGCACCATATCATCTGTAAAACACAGCAGAGCAGTGTCCTGATGCATCTCAGTAATCCAGGTAAAAATCAAAAAGAAAAAAAATTGTATAGGTCTTCTGGACGGGTTCTTCTCTAATGAAACGTTTCGTCTCTTCTCCAAGAGACTTCTTCAGTCTGAGAGTTTCAGGCAAAATTCAGGCTTTTAAGCCCTGCCTCCATGTGACTGATACTCACATCACATGGCTATCGATGACACCTGATTAACACTTATTGTTAACAGGGGGTGGAGTGATACTGGCAATGGCCGCGCTGTAGGAGGGGGACAACTGAGCAGCAGAGCAGTGTGATGCTTGGGCATGCATGGCTGCCAGTGGCACTGGGTCACTAGTGTTTACTGATGATGTGACACAGGACAGAAGCAGCCCAATGAATTCTGAGGTATTCAGAGCCAAACTGTGTGCTCAGATCAGCCAAATGCAGCCAAACTGATTGGTTGTTGTTTCATACTACAGATGGACAATGACCCAAAATATAAAGCCAAAGCAACCCAGTAGTTTAATAAAGCAAAGAAGTGGAATATTCTTGAATGACCAAGTCAGTCACCTGATCTCAACCCAGTTGAGCATTTCACTTGTTAAAGACTAAACTTCAGACAGAAAGGCCCACAAACAGACAGCAACTGAAAACTGCTGCAGTGAAGACCTGGCAGAGCATTAAAAAGGAGGAAACAGAGTCTGGTGACGTCCATGAGTTTAAGACCTCAGGCAGTCATTGCCAGTAAAGGGTTTTCAACCAAGAACTAGAAATTAACATTTTATTTACAATTATTTCATTTTTCCAATTACTTTTGAGTCCCTGAAATGAAGGGATTGTGTTTTGAAGATTCTTTAGTTCCTCACAATTTTATGATATCACTTTCTTCAACCCACTGAATTAAAGCTGAAAGTCTGAACTTCAACTGCATCTTTTTGTGGTAATGTACTGAACCAAAATTATGAAAATGTTCTCTGTCCAAATCAACAGGGACCAAAATGTATGTTTAATCCTGAATCCATTCTGCCGTTTGACTTTGCAAACAGAAATAAACAAGTTTTAGTGTTTGAATGATTAAAAGTTTGAAGTTTCTTTCCTCTTTAATTTATATATTTTTTTCTCTACAGAAATAAAGTAGCATTTTATGTGTTGCCATGCAGGGAGTAGGTTATGTTTTCCTTTGTGCAGTATTTGTGAGTTCAAAAATCAACCATGTAAGGGAATTTTAATCATCTTGGTTGCAATGTTAACCTGTATCAGCAGCTTTATGAATTATCCCCATTGTTCTTTTCTGCAATGATGTTGAAAAAGATAATGAGATTTTAATGTTGCCCCAAACATCTACACAATAACTATAGATATGGTTGTTTCAACACACAGTGTGTTCAATATGTGGAGTTTTCCTGAAGAGAGAAAAATTGTGGCCCAGAAAACTAATTCTCATGTTAACAAGGGAATATGATAAGATGCATCTATTAGTGAAGCACCAAATCTGACTAAATTCATTAGAAAATGCCATCATGAGCATCACATATCCATCGCCTCTCTCTCTCTCTCTGGGTGAAAGATGATCGTCCATATCCCTAAAACTAGTCTTTCTTACCAGGAGTCGCCATGGACAAGGCCACTTCCTGGACCAGTGAGTCCTGCTTTCTCTGCTCCTTGACACAACATACACCACCGTAAAGACTTTAATCACCTGGCCAGCAGAAACACTTGGTCAGGTGGGACTGTTTCTCACACACAGATTTGGTTTTCTTCAACATCAGGACCTGGCTGTTCACACTGCTGTTCCAGACCAGTGCTTCCCACTTCAAAGTCAGGTCCTCGAGGGCTGCTATCCTGCATGCTTCCCTTGTTTCTCTGCTCCAACACACCTGATTCAATGACTCAATCACCGCTTTGAATTCTGTAGAAGTCTGTTAATCATTCATTATTAAAGCAGGTGCGTTGGAGCAGGGAAACAAGAAAACATGCTGGATAGTGGCCATCGAGGACCACAATTCAGCACCTGTGTTTTAGATGTTTCGCTGCTTTGAAACATCTGATTTTCTTTTGAGGAATCTGAAAACCTGCTGAAGAGCAGGGAAACAATTAACACTTGCAGGATAGTGGGCCTCAAGGAGCAGGGTTAGAAACCACTGTTCTAGACTTCACCTTTTGTTTTCAGCACTGACCTTAGAAGAGGGACTAAAGGAGCAAAGACAAGTTACAGGGAGAAACAAAAAGGCACTTACACTATCTCAGCAAACAAGGACATCCAGCTGCTTACAAAAAGCAAGCAGACTCACTATAACTTTAGATATTCAGGTGTTTTACTGGCAGAGAAGCTGGGTAGCTCAACAAGTCTAATCCCACCCACATCACTGACCCTCACCCCGCTGATTGTTCTTTATCACCATTTCCAAGAGAAAAGAAGGAGGGCACATCCAGATGAAATATGCTGTTTACATACAGTACTCCAAAGGTGTCGAAGTAAACAACAATAACACTGAATCATGCCACACCTTCCCACAGAAAAACAAAACAGGAAAACCAACTATAATAATATAATTTGCCAACAGAAAACACTAAATGGAACAATTAAAACAAGGAAGAACACTGAAGGGATCGAATGTCTACCTGAATGAATGTCTACCGAATGTCTACCTGAACTGAAAGGAACTCCTGAGGAGGCCAAGGTGGTGGTCATTCGAACCATCTGGAAAAATACTGAAGCAGACCAAATATGACAAGGATTGATAAGATTGAATAACATAAACTTTGACTAAATATGGACACTCATGAAGACTTAGAGACTAAAATATATGATATTGACACTGTGATTGATACAGATCTTTTCCCAACTAACAAAGACTGAATATTATAATGAGGAGCAATTCAACAATATCAATATGGTACTGTAAATGGAGGTTTCTCTAGTATTTATTTTCATAGTAGAAATATTAACTCAAATTTAACATCAATAACTCTTATTTAAAACAGTTAAACAGCTCTGAAACCTGGCTCAATGATGAAAATATAACTGACCATCATATGGAAGGTTATGAACTATATTATAAGAACAGAAGTAATTAAAGAGGTGGGGTTGTTGTGCTATTTGTTAATACTAATCTAAAAACCAAATCAGGGAAAAAATGTCAATAGCTGTTGATGGTGTAAAGGAAATAATCACTGTTGAGATATTAAATGAAAACTCTAAAAATGCAACAAGTAGTTTGTCTACAGATCACCAGGTTGAAGTATAGACTTACAGTATTTACTGATAAAATCGTGGAGCTCTTTGAAAATAGTTGCAATAAAACAGTTTTTCTATGTGGGGATTTTAATACTGACCTGGGAAATCAAACAGACTCATTTAATAACATTACATTCATTAATACAATGTATAGCTTGAGCCTTTATCCTTTGGTAGTTAAACTGACCAGATTTACAATGCACAGTGCAACAGTGATTGACAACATTTTTACAAATATGAGAAATGAGGAGGTGTTGAGTGGATATTGTTAATAGATATAAGTGATCATATGCCAGTGTTTACTATTTGTAAAAAAATGGGAAATGAACATAATGACCATTGTTGTGATGTATCTACAGAGACATTTATAAGAAATAGATCGGTCGAGGCTATAAGTGCCTTAAGAGAAGACCTTAAGAAACAAAAATGGGACGAAGTGTATAAGGATGATATTAATATTGCCTATGATTCGTTTATGAAAATATTGGTTGGATTATATGATAAGAACTGTAATCTAATTAAATTAGGAAATATCAGGAAAAATACTGTAAACAAACCTTGGATGACAAATGGGATAACAACTGCTTGCAAGAAAAAAAATTATACAGAATATTTTTGAAATTAAGACTCAGAAGAGATATAAAAATACAAGAATAAGTTGACATGGATTATAAGAAAACAGAAAAAAAGCAATATTTTAGTAATTTGTTAGATAAAAAGAAAGACAATACAAAGGATATACGGGGAATAATTAACAAAGTTGTAAAGAAGGATAAATTTAAACTACAAATTCCATATCATTTCATGAAGGACAATGAAGATATTTATGACAAAGATACTACAGTAAATGATTTCAACATTTTTTTTGTAAAAATCGGTCCTAATTTGGCTCAACAAATACTGAAAGTTAATTACGACTATAGTACTGGCCAAGAAATAACCGTCAACAATATTTTTCTTCATGGAGTGGAGAAGAGTGAAATTCTGCAAGTTGTACAACAGTGTCAAAATAAGGCCAGCTAAGTTGACATGAATATGGTATTTATAAAAATATTATAGATTTCATTATTGATTCATTTACAAATATATGTAACTCATCATTTTCAAAAGGGATTTTTCCCGATAGCATGAAAGTCGCAAAAATTGTGCCAATTCATAAAGGTGGGAACAGACATGAGTAAAATAACTACAGACCGATATATCACTTCTTCCACAATTCTCAAAAATTCTGGAGAAATTATTTGCCTCAAGATTGGACAAATTTATAAACAGATACAGTATATTATATAACTGTCAACATGGATTTCACTCTAATCATTCAACTGCAACAGCAGAAGAAATTTGGCAGAAGAAATTTCAACTGTAATAGACAAAAAGCAATACCTACTGCGTGTGTTTGTAGACTTACAAAAAGCCTTTGATGCACTAAATCATTCTATATTATTAGTAAAATTACACAAATATGACATCAGAGGAGTAGCACATGAATGGATTACAAGTTACCTAAAAATAGAAGACAGTTTGTGGAAATTGTTGGTAGAAAGTCTGCTGTGAAGAATATTAGTTGTGGGGTACCACAGGGCTCAGTCCTTGGACCGATACTCTTTCTTCTGTATATTAACGACATTACTGTAGGATCTCTAAATTGCTTAAGTCAATTTTTTTCACAGATGATACATTTTTTTATTTTGGAGAAAATATCAAAAAGGTGTTAAAGTTGGTTGAAATTGAATTTATAAAAACGAAACAATGGTTTAATAGTAATTTTATTTCATTTTTTTATTTAACCTTTATTTAACCAGGCAAAACATTAAGAAGAACGTCTTATTTACAGTGTCAGCCTGGCGGGTACCAGAGACACCCATAAGGAAAAGGTGAAACAACAACAACAACAACAACAACAACA
>NW_013952619.1:171571-175679 GCF_001266775.1 Austrofundulus limnaeus
TTAAATAAAAAAGGCTTTGTATATTTTGTATAATTCACTGGTTGTACCATATATGACGTATTGTGTGGAGGTATGGGGGAATGCCTGTAAAACATATTTAAATTCAATCTTTCTCTTACAGAAAACAGCTGTTAGATTTATCATTGGAGCTGGATTCAGAGGTCATACAAACCCAATATTTATAGAGATGATGAATCTACTGAAGGTTAATGATTTCATTGAGTAAAATATCTTAAAATTCATGTAAAAAGTCCACTAAAATATGTTATCTAACAGTATCCAACACAGATTTATCAAAAGAGAAAGTATATATAATTTAAAAGGTGTTGAGACTTTTGAATAAAATAGATTCAGAACTGTAATAGAGTCAAGATGTATCTCAATTAAGGTTGTTAGTTTGTGGAATGGTCTTGATAGATAAAACAGTCAAAATCTTTTTTGTATTAAAATAACTTGAAAATCATTTTGATGAAGCGTTATAATATTGTCTAAGTATTGTTTTGTTGTAATTTTGTGTGTTGAAATTTGTTGTAATTTTTTTTGTTATAATTTTGTGTGTTGAATTACTTTTGCCGTATGCTAATGGTGAACTTTTGAGTTGGTGGTTGGTTTTATTTTGCGAGTAGGGGCAGATATTATAAGTTTATACTTCTTTCTGCTTCTTTACATTCATGACTTCTTTTCAAAGTAATTTTTCTTTCCTTGACATTTTGATTTTGTATGCATCATTGATTATTTTATTTTTTTATTTATTTATTTTATTATTACTTTTTTTACTGGACGAGTTGATTTTTTCTACCTTTTTTCTATTGTTTTATTAGATTTTTTTTATATTATTGGACTTTTTGTATTGGATGACTTGCTGTTTCATACTCATATTTCAATTCATGATTGAAATAAACAAACTTCAAACATACTCTCTGTCATCACTTCCTGTCACTGTGGACAGAACAGCACTCAGCCATTTCAGTCATGTTTGTGTTTGTATATCTGTTTATCTCAGGGGTGTGCAATTTTTATTGGCAATATTTGGAATTTTTTTTGTTGTTGTTGTGAGTATGCTACTGCACGTAGGTGTGAGTGCTACATTATGTAACAAGCTGAAATAAACAGCCAGCTATCAAACTGTGACCCAGTTTTGTGACCAGATGTGCTTTCTGGTTAAAATCTGTTTTTCCAGCAGCTTTGCTCAGTTTTCCTTTTAACTTTGTTAAAGAAACAATAACACTGGCTAATTAACTAGCTAACATCAGCATTTCTGGCTCCAAACATTACTTTACAAGGAGCAGATTAAAAAGGGTGAATAAATGTTGGTCAGTAACTGACCTGGTGCCCCAACTTGGTAAAAGTGTAGGACAGAAATAGATAATCACTCGTTCTGTCTTTCTTCTAACGACTCACTACATATCCATCCATCCATCCATCCATCCATCCATCCATCCATCCATCCATCCATCCATCCATCCATCCATCCATCCATCCATCCATCATTAACGATAAAATGGTAAATGGACTGAACTTTATCAAGTCCCTCCGGACCCCAAAGCAGTTTACACTTACAAACATTCACCCATTCACACACACATTCACACACTGAAGATGGTGAGCTACACTGTGGCCACAGCTGCCCATTGGCGGGTGAAGTGTCTTGCTCAAGGACACAACAACTGAGACGACTGGAACGGGAGATCGAACCAGCAACCTTTCGGTTACAGGACGACTCCTAGAACTTCAAAGCTTGGAAAACCAAATTAAAACGATCTCCAAATAATATTATTATTGACGAAACAACCGCATGTGATGTGTAAACGTACAACTTTTCAAGAAATTAAAAAAATGTATTTATTTCCCTTAAATAAAGAGTGGTCTTACATTCACAAGCTCTTTTAGACACTTTTTATTAAGTAGCCATTTATAACACCAGCGCCTGCCAGCAGAGGTATTTTACATGCAATGTTTGGCAGCTGTGAAAGAGCAGCAGATTAATATTCTATTCCGGAACCCACAGCTGTTCCTAACATCTACAGTAAAAAAAAAAAAAACAAATAAAAAAGCTGCCTTGTTCTAAAAGAAGAGATATTTGCAGACATACGTGTCATTTTTAACCCAAACAAGAAGCAGGCAGAGGAGACGAGGGGTGGTACATCTCCAGCCGTGTTAATATAGAAACATGAAGAACTCAGTGGAGTATTTTAGGAGTTGGAACGACGTCCAATGGGTTAAATATGTGCTCAGATTTTTGTCTTGAGTGATTGTAGGTTAAGTATGGGATATTCTCAGGAGGAAAGATTTAGGATTTCACAGCAACCTAATGCTGAAGAACGTCCTTACACGGCCAAGATATCAAAGCGTGTCACTAAAATAACTCATCACTAGGCTGACCTCAGCACTGCTCACCTGTTTTATGGAGTAAAAATAAAAATAAGATGCTCCCACACAAAGCCTTTTATTCCGTACAAGAAGATACTCTGGATTTAAAAACAAAAAATCAGGCTCTAGTGACAACTCAAATGTCAAACAGCATTCAAGCACAACTTGGTTTAAAGCTCAAATCTCACTTGAAACATTCAAAATCCAAATAAGGAAATGTCTGAACGTGTGAATCACTCCTCCAGTGTTGGAAGCTTCTTTAAATATCAAAATCCTTGAGGAGAACATGGACTAAAATTGGTGCACAGGGATTAAGCTGGTAGAGGCTCCAGATGAGACCAGGTCTTCCTGTGAACACACCTCTCCTGGGTGCTAACAGGAAGATAAACATTGATGGACTGGTTTTCTGTTTAATGCCTTGTAGTGGTGTTGTTTTTCAGCATACCACTTCAGCAGGCTGTTCATCATCGGCTTTGGACCAGCAGGAAACTGAGAACTTGTCAAGACAGACAACTTCAACCTTCAAGACTATATTCTCCAAGTGGTTCATCTTAACAGCTGAAGAAGACCAAATACCTCCAAAATCTACTCAAATTTTATGTCAAAACATACGAAAAACATTCAAAATTATTTATATCTTTAAAAATCATTTTTATTGTTAAGTCAAAACTGATATGATTCCTATTTTACTCTTGTAACACTTAGTCTTATTCACAAAACGATCAAATCATTGGACAAATATCTGTATAGTTTGATAACGACATAAATAAACCTAAAATATTACCACATGTGCAAACCATCTGAACAAACCTTAAACAATGATCTGAACCAACAAAAAGAAACATGCAATCAACCAGTAGACAACATGCTTTGTCTTCTGAAACAGTTAAAGCAGAGTGGAAAAGAAAGAGCTCTTACTCTACCCAGGCAGACAAAGACACAGGTTGAGTCCCGGGCAGATGAAGTGTTACGGAGGTATATATTGCAATCACAGATAGACCTCGATCCCCTCCACATTCTCTTTATGGAAGTGGATTACTGGTCAAACCAATGAGCTGGCAAGGTCATGAAATACAATACAGTGTCATCTAGCCCCTTCCTGAGCCGGCCACATTATAAATAACCCACACTTGTAGATTGTTGTTCGTTTTATCTTCTACCCTTAACCTTTTGACAAAAACTAAACAAAAAATAAATAAATCCAGGAAGTGACTGTAGCTCACAGGTAACATAAATACTCAGAAGAAACGTAGGTGTTTGATAGAAAGAACAACTATTTGCTTTGTTATATTATCATTATCATTTATTTTAAAGAGTAAAGTCAAATAAAATCAGAAAAGTACCCAAAAAACATGAATTTTACTAAATGCATCTTATGTAGCACATATTTAAAAAAAGGGTATCTTCAGACTTGACATGCGTCCGAAAGTAGAAGTATAGAAAAGCTGTTGGCTCAGACTAGACAAGGGCCTGTTG
This sequence comes from Austrofundulus limnaeus, assembly GCF_001266775.1. NCBI lineage: Eukaryota > Metazoa > Chordata > Actinopteri > Cyprinodontiformes > Rivulidae > Austrofundulus > Austrofundulus limnaeus. Next base: position 175,418 of record NW_013952619.1, read on the forward strand.
TGTCATTTCTCAGATTTATATAACAACATACTAGTGTAAAGGAACTCTACAACAATTTGTCGATCATTTTGACCCAAGGGCAGCAGGAGGATTAAACTTCTGTGCTTTAGCATGACATCTTTTGTTCAGTTTGTCATTTTCTGAACTGAACATTGGGCCTCATGCAAGAACACGTTCGTATTCTTATCCTAAATTTCTCTTACTTTTGTTCGTACAAAGGGTTCGTACGAACATGTCACGTCAGATTCAACAAACTCTTCTA
>NW_013952619.1:176551-182517 GCF_001266775.1 Austrofundulus limnaeus
CCGCACCGTCTGGATAACAGCAGACTGACTGCTTGTAAAATAAATGGCAGGTCTGGACCACTTGTGAATTTTGTTCGTATCTGAAAAAAATCTTAGAATACGAAAACATTGGTGAATGCCACAAATTCTCCTAAAGCACTCGTACGCACAATTTAAGAACAAATCTGTGCGTACGAACGGTTCTTGCATGAGGCCCAATGTGTGTTAAACATGGTCAGACCCTGTACGTGTCAGTGGTGCTGATGCTGCGGAAACTCTCAGGGATATATTTAACAAGATGCGCAGCTCAGGTGGACTGATACATTCAGCAGCCTTGGCACAATCAGAACAAACACAGTATACATGTTTAAAAAGACACCAACTTGCCTTGTTTTTCTACATGAGTGGTTCTACTTCACTTTAACTGTCCTCTACCAGAGGTCTGGGAGCATGAGGGTTCTGTATCATACTTTTCCCTGGACGGTACTGTTCTGAACAGAGATCTCTGAGGTTGACCCTGAGATCTGTTGGAGCCGCTCTTCTAGTACACCACTGGCACCAATGAGGACTAGACTCTCCAAAACTTCTGTATTTCCTCTTTCAGCTTCTCCTTCTTCCTGAAGTTACAGTTATTTGGGATTGCTACACCACTGACACTTCCTTCTCCTCTTGCTTGTTGACCACCAAAGTGGTTGGTTAGCCATTACTTATGAGTCTGGGTATGGAAGTCCCACGCTATCTTATCCCTGCACTACCCTTAATGGAGTCTCTCAGTGTGACCGTCCAGTCTACACTCAACAACAATGTTCCTGTACTCTTCCAGCCACTGTTTATGGCACCTACTTACCATGACAAAGAGGGCCTCCTTCAATATATCTGGTACACAGAAGCCAGTTAATTTTTTATTTTTATTTTTTTGTACTTTTTGTCTGCTTGTGTTAATGGCTGCAAAACTGGGATTTGGTCCTCTTAGGGTGTCCTGATCTTTCTGGGGTCAATCCCTGTTTTGAATTACCTGCTTCCATCTAAAACTGTCCCTGGAAATGTCCCTGATTTTTTTTTTTTGTAGCTACCATGATGGGGTATGTTTCCCACAGCAACAGCTATTACAGTAGCTGGTGGGCTGCTGTCAACAATACATAGAAGAAGAGCCGAGTGTGCTGTGTTTAAAAAAGACTGGGCAGCTGCAAAGGATTCTGGGTAACTTAGTATAAGATATTATTGTGCAGGTGTATGACTGTTAAAGTAGACATATCATGCCTTTAGATCAGGGGTCTTCAACCAGCAGCTTGTGAGCTCATTTAAAGTAGCTCTTCAGTGCTTGTGAAAAATTAGGGGAAGCAAAATTTAATTTGTGGCCAAACAAACTTTCATTTAATTCCAATCACTCTATAGATGTCCCTTCCCCTTGGTTGTCAATCAAACAGTTTAGGGCTCAGTGTGGACAATCTGCAGATGAGGCGGTTACATGGTTGCTCGCCGTTCGTTTTCTCACACACCTTTCATAGCCCCTTGAGACACACTGTGCAGAGCTCCTGGGAAACCCCTCCTGCTGTGGTATACATCACTGAACAGGGTTTCTTCCCGCTGGAGTCTATGATGCGGGGGAAAAATCAGAGACCAGTCACCCAACGTTATTTGTGCACAAATCTGTTGCAGTTAAGCCCTAAGTTTTTTTCCCCGCTCTTGGAGGAGTAAGAGGCTTTTTCCTTCTCTCCCGCCCTTCCTTATCTTCCCTGCTTTGCTGCTTCGAGCCTTCTCTACATTTTTCATCCGGATAGAAATTATGGATATTTTTATTTTTATGGATTTGGTTAGCTGGTCTCTCAATAAAATTTTTGGAACAAAGTTTTTTCTTCTTCCATGGGAGGACTAGCCTGGCCCTTGCCTTCCTATGCAGCTCCGCTCAGTTCTAGTTTCCCTTCTCTGCTCCCTCTGGGACTTCTCCCATTGACAAGGATTTCGCTGGCAGATTTTTAGCCAGGACAATCAGAGAAAAGAACATCAATTCTCTGCGCAGTGTCTGCTTGTAGTTTATTTTACCTGGGCCAATCAGCAAACAAAAGGCGGAGTTTTGAACGACGTCGATGTTCTGCGCAGTGTCTGCTAGTTATTTTAGCATARYGRWMRGGAGGAAGTGAATGAAGCCAGTCCGTGTTGATAAGACTTCCAAATTAAATTTAATTTGTCAGACAAAGCAGCAGCTCTCATTTACAGAAGTCTCTTTCGGCTCGGTATATTTCTCCTCTCAGTAGGGTTGTTTACAGCTCACGTGATTTCCGGTTAGCTTCTTAGCTTAGCCTCCGTCACAGCGACATAGGTCGCAGCCAACTGATCCAATCATTTTAAACTTCAGCAGAGGCCACGCCTCCAGCAAGAATCACTTCTCTATGCATCAAGTCCAGACCCTTGTACGAAGCAAAGCGAAGGACGAGGGTCTGGTTTAAACCAGGCTATGGGAGGACATGTCAAAGGTGGGTTTTTAAAGTTTTTCTGTTGTTCTGTTTTTAAGGTAGCGCAACTGTGTTTGCTGCATGACCTATCTTAACTGCCCCTCCCCTTCCTTGAATGTACAGCACCTTGTGAATTTATTTCTATGAAAGGCACTATACAAATAAAACTTTACTTACTTACTTTACTTACTAAGTTAGTAGTGCGTAATACACTATAACATGAATGGATAAAAAGCACTTTCATGTAAATTCAGTGTTCTTTGTGGTGGTTTGATGTGAATTGAAGACAATGGGTTTTTTTGGTGCAAAACAAGCTTATTCCAATGGTTTACATTTAAAATTAATTGTTGCAAAAAGTAGCTCTTGGACCATTGCATTTTATGAAAGTAGATCTTAAGGAAAAAAATTTGGAGACCCCTGCTTTAGATCCTACTTTTTCAACTTTAAATCATTCTGCTGCGATCTAAATAAAGCGTAACACGCGCTCAGTGTTCAGAAGAAAAGTGACTGATGCTGCGTTCATACCAAACATGTTTTGACCATCAGGGCATCAGGTCTACATCCAAAGTCTGTGGTGGACACGTGCCAGGGAGTATTGGGAAGTGCTGCGGCGCGTCTAGCACAGCATGTTTTGAGTGTTCAATGTGCTTGACACGCACACTAGAGTTGGAAAATCTGAACTTTTGCAGCTCTACATGTATGTAAGCGTCATCCAATCAGAGAGACTCTGCTCTGTGACGTAGTGACAAATTTTCTGACTGGACAGTCTCCTAATGTCCACTAACCTGAGACAGGTGGACAGGATGAAGTTGTTGTGATGATGTGCTGAAATGGGCTGGACAGAAGCGGTAGGAGGTTCTTAAAGAGACTGAGGCCAGTCTCAAGGCGTTTAGAGAGAGCTACGATGTGAAGTCAAGTTTATTTTTGATTTATACATATAAACAGTCTTTTCATAACAACTGAAGGTGACAGTTACTTCTTTTTGGTATAGAATTGAATTATGTGCCTAAGAAACACATAACACACAGGCTCTTTAACAAAAAGGCTTAACAAATTTTGTAAATTCAAAAATATTGCAATATTTTATTGGACTTCTACAAGTTACAGGGTAGTGCAGAATTTACGCACTTTGAAAGACGAAGCAGTTTTGCTGAATAAAAGGAAGAAGCTGAAACACTGCAGCCACTCTTTTTAGGCCTCGGCCTCAAACATCTTCTTCCTCCCGTCCATTCCTGATTTGTCCTCAATGTTTTTCCGCCAGTCACCAACATCACGAAGTTCCTTCTCCTGAAACAGCAAGATGTCCAGAAAATAAGGGCTGATGCATGTGTAATGAAAGGATTTCACTGACTCTGAGAATTTGTAAGAAATGGTTAATTCAGGTGAAGCTTCTGATGCACATTGATCAAGAGTTGTTTAAACAACAAAGTGACCAAAACAAAATGAACAAAATGTGTTAGATTAAAGAATACTCTTTCTCCTACCAACAGTATGTATTTTACATCCCTGCACCCCTCTGCATCTCTTCGCAGTTTTCATGCAAACATAAATAAAACTGGATTTTTATTTACCTCCTCTTTGACCTCCTTCTTGACCTGCTTTAAGTTGGCCCTCAGGTCCAGATTGACTGTATGTTTGGAGCCCAGCAGAGCTTTGAGCATGGCGTCTGCAGACATGCGTACTTTCCTCAGCACAGGCTTCTTGAACTTGCCCATAACGTCCTGAACTTTGATCTTTAGGTCATCTATCTACAGAAGAGAAGCGCAGAGGAAACTATGAGGGTAAAATGTAAAATAAATAGTTAGATATATACACACTTAGCACTAAAAGTAAGGAAATTATTGTTTGGTAGATTATTACTTTGTTGTAACAATGCTCTCAAACAAAGCTGGCACCTTATTAGCAGCAGCTGAAGGTACCAGAAGCTCAAAACAAGTGTTAATAACAGCAAGATGAGCTGATGGCAGAGAAGATTTGGCTCATTTTTCATGTTCACAGTGGTAGAGTGGTGCCTGTTTGATGTGTTTTCCTGACACTTTTAGACCAAACTCAAAGAGGTTCCCTCTACCTGGTTGAAACCACTCAGCTGCCCAAATGACGCCTTTCAATTCTGTAGTTGAAGACATTTTGCCTCCCATCCAAGATTTCTCAATTCCAAACTGGAGTAAGGAGTTCTAGTCTTAGCCTACGTTAAATTACACGCCTCTCACTCTCACAACAGAGAAGCGACAGGGTCTTTGCCTGGATCAAAAGTGATGTGTTGGGAAATGCATGACATGAGAGAGTACAACTGATTGCGTATCGGGCTCAGTGCTGCACTGTAAGCTTTGTTGAGCTGAAATCTGAGACCTTCTTTTGTGTCTAAAGTTATTTTTTCATATTTGATAAAAACTCTCATCTGTGGTCATAACAGAAGAACTCTGACTAAAATAACATCATTGATGAACAACGTCTCCCACCCCATTCATGAAGCTGTGGCTGAACTGGAGAGCTCCTTTGGTGACAGACTGCTGCATCCGAGGTGCACAAAGGAGCGTTATCATAGATCCTTCCTCCCAGCAGCTGTCAGACTCTTTAACCAGCACCAAGCCCCAAAATCACAATGTTTAAAAAAATTACAATAAGTGTTTACAAAAATCACAAAAAGTGTTTAACAAAAATCACATTAAGTGTTTAACAAAAATCACATTAAGTGTTTAACAAAACTCACATTAAGTGTTTAACAAAAATCACATTAAGTGTTTACAAAAATCACATTAAGTGTTTACACACCTGCAGCTGCACAATCATTTGTACTTTTACTATTCATTGTCATTACTGAACTGAACAATCATTGCACTACTACTCTGCTGTAATTACACACCTGTGTTTCTTGTCTGCATTGTGATACTTCACTTTGCAGTTATTAGTCTGTTGAGATCGTTTTGCACTGAAAACAGGCAATTTCTGACTCCTAATGTCGGATTCTGATAATCTACTGTCTCTAAAACAAAACTTATTGTTTTCTATTCTTGCTCAATTCTTTATATTAAATTTTTATTATCAGTAGTCGTATCATGGTTAGTCAGTGTTGATTTTGTTTTGTGTGCACTATCTATAGTTTGTAAAGTAACTACTATGTGAACCTCTGTACTGATGCTGCTGTGACACCTAAATATCCTCTGGGCGGGACAAAAAAGGCTATTCTATTCTATTCTATTCTATTCTATTCTATTCTATTCTATTCTATTCTATTGTAAAAAAAACTTGTCAAACCATCTGTCTTACTTCTTGTAAACTAAATAATGTATTTACCCTGGAAAGTAAATATTTAATTTGGAACTATGACATTTATTAATGTATAAAGGCTAAATAAAGTAAAATATTGATGGTAATTTTTGACTGTGTAACTTTACAAATGGTACCCCATACATCATTTCACCTTGAAAAACATTTGAAACCAACCTTTACCTTTGATTTTTAAATGTTAATTTTCAACAAAAGAAGCTCTTTTGTTCTCCTTGTTGAATCTATCAGCCCATCTGTGAGTCAGAA
>NW_013952619.1:182642-187572 GCF_001266775.1 Austrofundulus limnaeus
AGCATAAATACTGTGGATTTCCAGGTGTCAACAGTCAGGTAATGTAAACATTTAGATGATACTTTGCATTGTTGGAGTCTTTAGATCTAATGTATGTTGTGTTAGTTTAATCCGTTTGTTAGAATCTACCTCCTTGTTGGATTTGTTGACTTTCATTTCCAGGTCATATCGCTCCTCATCAATCACATCGATCTTGTGGTGGATTTGTCTGCAGAGCTCCTGAACACAGAAATCAACACAGAAGATACAACCCTTTCAAGTTCATCATTCTGCAGAGGCTGAAACATGACGAGTGGGTTGGTTGCTGCTGCTATAAAATCGTTCCTGGGCAGGTCATGTTTGATTTGTTCACAAAGTAAAAGGCTAAAAATGAGTCAGAGATTCTGAAATATGAGATGGAACATTGGAAAACTTTGGGTCTTGGTTCTCAACTGTCTTCAGGACCCTTCGTTACCCTCAGTGATGACCCAAATCGAGGAAAATTTTCTAATTTTTTACATTTATTAAATGAACAGATGGTGCAGAATCACTGATTCTGTTCATAACTTTTACGGACAGAATTTCTAGGTGTAGCCAAGGTGTTGAGGGGATCTGTTTTGGTGACCTTAGGATCACATATCTGCTTTTTGCAGATGATGTGGTCCTATTGGCTTCATCAGATCCTGATCTCCAGCTCTTACTAGAGCGGTTCTCAGCCGAGTGAGAAGCAGCAGGGATCAGGATCAGTGCCTCCAAATCCCATACCATGGTCTTGAGCCAGAAAAGGGTAGGGTGATTCCTCCGGGTCGAGGAGGAGGTCCTGCCCAAAGTGGAGGAGTTCAAGTATCTTGGGGTCTTGTTCACGAATGAGGTAAGAATAGAGTGGGAGATGGACAAGCGGATTGGTGCTGCATCTGCAGCTATGTTAGCGCTGTTCCGGTCAGTCATCGTGAAGCGGGAGCTGAGCCAGAAGGCAAAGATCTCGATTTACCTGTCGGTCTACGTTCCTGCCCTCATCTATGGCCACGAGCTTTGGGTAGTGACCAAAAGAACGAGATCATGGATACAAGTGTCTGAAATGAGTTTCCTTCACAGGGTGTCTGGGCTCTCCCTTAGAGATAGGGTGAGAAGCTCAGTCATCCAGGAGGGACTCAGAGTAGAGCCGCTGCTCCACCACGTCGAGAGGAGCCAGTTGAGGTGGTTCATCTAGTTAGGATGCCTCCTGGACGCCTCCCTGGTGAGGTGTTCTGGGCACATCCCACAGGGAGGAGGCCCAGAGGAAGACCCAGGACACGCTGGAGGGACTATGTTTCTCAGCTGGGGAACACCTTGGGATTCCCCCAGAGGAGCTGGTCCAAGTGGCTGGGGAGAGGGAAGTCTGGGTCTCTCTGATTAGGCTGCTGCCCCCGTGAGCCGACCCCAGATAAGCGGCAGAAAATGGAACGGAACAGATGGTGCAATGTGAATCTGACAGAACAGAACATTGTTTGCCAACACGCAAACAAACAATGACCCAAAATGACCATGCTATATTCAGCTGCATTTGAATAAAAAACAACTTCACTTCTGTAACCTGAAGTAGCTGCAGAAAGACTAAAGTTGTGTAGCTTTAGCTGACAACCTACTAAATCTGTAACAATGTCAACAAACTTAATCCTAATAAAATTAGTCAAGCATTAATCATGAGGTAGGCATACTGTAACAGTTTCTGTTTTTTCTTTCAACCTTTTTTTTTTTACGCAGGCAAAGCCCCCGATACATTGTAAAATGGGTCTTTGACCTACTTTTGGGTCATATTCCACCAGCTAGGAATCACTGCTTTGGTCAACAACAATATATAAATAAACACACCTCGCCTGGATAAAAACACAAAGAACACGAGAAGTGTGGAACCTGTTAGCTGCAAAAGAGCAACCAACTCCCTCCACTTTGTGTTGGTTCTGAAGTGGTCCAGTCTAAGTCCAGACCTCAGTCCAGCTGAGAATCTGTGGTTTGATTTAAAGATTGTTGGACACAAGCAGCCTGTTAATCAGACATTTAAACCAGGTGTGCTGGAGCAGAGACACCAGGACAGTGGTCACGCTACACAATATTCATTTTGTTTTTCATTTAGCTTTATTAATCTGAAGCATTTTATAATGTTATCGATTTTATTTAAATTAAATGTTGATGAGGTTCCAGGTTGTAAAATAAAACAGTTTTTGTCTTGGTGCTGCAAATGTCTTCATGTTTGGAGCTTTGGATAAGGAGCTGCCTAAAATCTTTTTCCTGTCTGATCAGGTTGATCTACTGTATTTCTCTATAAAATGTAAAATGAGTTTCCAAAGAGTCAAATGAAACATAGCTGTGTGAAACCCTGAAAGAGACGTGGTGAAAACAAGAAATGATGTGAGCCACCTGCAGCTCCTGCATGGTTCTGGGCATGGACAGAGGAGGACAGTTCTCATCGATGTACCTCCTCCTCTCCTCCTCTCGCTCCTGCTCCTCCTCCTCCAGTAAACCTTTGGCTATGGACAGCATCAAACTCTGAAATGAAACAACACGGATCAAACTGAAAGGATAAGACAACAGATCCTGTTAGTGAAAGCTTCTCTCTTATAAACATCTTTTACCTTCAGGTGGTGCTTCCGACTCGATGACATCTTTTTACTAAAATTTTTTAGAACAAATTCAAGTCATTATCACAAACCTTGTTTACACATTTGAAGGAACTTAGAAGAAAAATGACAGAATTACTCACTCTGACATCTTGATGTTTGTTGTTTTTAACCCTAAAGAGAACAATACAAAAAATAAAATAAAATTTGTAGATATAGACAAGTACTGTATTTATTTGTGTATAATACGATCTCATGTATAATACGACCCCCCCCCACTTTTTTTTAGCTTAAAAAGCATAAAAAATTGAATCCTCAATCTACCTCCAATTTCATGCAGACTTCAAGATTTTTCAGCCTTTGCAGTCTTTATCAGTAAAATGATCATAGGACTGTTCATTTTATTTTAACAACATATGTACTAAAAGGTATTTTGACAACAAATATACATCAGCTGTAGCAGCATCATATGAATTCTGACATTTTACACATAGTCCACCAGGATGCGCCAACACAAAAGTCAGAGACTTCACATGAGATTTGGGCCATCTTGTGGGGGAAAAGCAGATTACTTCGTACTCGCGAGCGCCCCCTCTGGTGGGGAAACGTTTTTTCAGGGATACAAACTTTTTCAGAACACAAGTAGACGGCAGCCATTACAGACAAAGATGTGTTTGTTGTTGGTTCAGAAGCGGCTCGGTCACACACTGATGTCGTTCGTTATCATTACTAAGGTGCAGGACTACTTCCCCCTTTTTTTCACATCATGTCGCCTGCTTGGATCTGTTATCTCGCTCTGCAGCACAGAGGAGTGTCAGTGTAAGCTCGCTTCAACTGCTTTTTACGACGCGGTCTCATTTAAGGACTAATGCAGTTTATGAATGACGCCGATATTTCAATTAAATATGTAAAAATATTTATCCAAGTATAGTCCTACCCCCCAACTTTATGGATGATTTCATGGATTTGATTTTACGTATTATACTTGAATAAATACGGTAAACGACACAACAGAAACCAAGAACCCAATTAGAGATGTGCCAAAAGTCTGAAACGCCTCAGTCAGATGGAAATTAGAGTTCCACTTAAAGGAAACTCGACACTGATGTGAGCATCAACAACTCGCCTCCAACAAAAACCCTCAGCTCTTATTTTAGTCCAAGGATCTGAGGTCCAGTTGTTCCCTCTGAGCACTCGTCATGAGAAGATTATCAAGCAACACTTGATCCTTTCTCTGTTGCTCCAAACCTCTCAGACATGACAGACACTCGCCTCAGAATAGAAGCAGAGAAGAATCCAGATGAACAACAAATCTCCTCTCGTCTAATGGGTCTGATCTCATCTAGACACAATGTTTTATTTCTCAAACACACTGATTTGATTCTTCCTTTTTGGACTGAAAAGTTTTGGTTGTGATTCGACCTGTAAATTATTTTAGACAAACTCTAAATTAGTAGAAAACTTTCTAACTAACGACAAATCCTAAAAATAAGGAAATAAATGTAGTAAAAGAGCCAAAAGCTTCATTTCCAAAAACATCTTATAAATAAATTGAACTTTAATAAAGTTTTGAGTTATATTAATAACAGGGGGCATGGTGGTGCAGAAGTTATAGGTGGTGCACCTGTGATCAAAAAGTTGCTGGTTTAAATCTTGACCGTTACATTAAACTCTGGAAGGGAAAGGTGAAGCCCCTCCTGCTCCCCCTGCCCCACTCAGTAGCTCAGTGGTTATATCTGACAAATAAAATGAAATTAAATAATAAAAAAACAGCTGCTGAATCCTCATGAGTTCCCTCACTGTGGTGACCTCAGAGAAAGACAGCGGATGAAAGAAAAAAAAATCAGTTTTTTTCTCTGTCCAGCTCCTCCTGCAGGTCAGAGGAGCTCAGATCTCTGAGTCCAGTTCATCTCGTCCGTCTGGATCCAGGATCTCGTTCTGGACTCCTGTCCTGAGTTCTGTTCAGCTCAGATCGTTCCCTCCACGACAGTCGGTTCATCCATCACTCATAAATAAACCCTCAGACACCTGACCTGAAGAAGCCTTCCCTCTGAGAAACTGGACCTCAGCTTTCACTCATTATAAGAAAAGATCAGATTTGGCACAATTTTCCTAACTTTTGTTTCATTCTGTTTTTTTTTATAATCTTTGAAAAAAGTTTGCTACCAAGTTATTTTTTTACTTTTGATATAAAGTATCATCACGTTGTCAGTTAGCTAACATTCTCGATTCATTTTATCTATTTTAGACATTTAGCCAACAAAAAGTTTTCATCCCCTTGGATGTTTTAAGCTTTTATTGCTGTCATAAATCAGTCATGGTCGAAACTGGTAATACAGTATACTGTATATATA